>NC_090759.1:50896822-50911822 GCF_036898095.1 Palaemon carinicauda
AAGTCAAAGTTTTGGATGGTGTTCATCACATTTCTTATATCCTATATTTTCTTAGGATTGTTTCCTCTAATTTAACAATATATCTAACAAAGAAATAGATAAAATTCCGACATTCCTCTCACCTCCACCATTCCCATTCGCATCCGGGTACATATTCCAAATACCTTAGTCCGATATTCCAACTGGAATAGGCAAGCAATTCCGGACAGGACTGAACTCCGTTTCCCAAACAGAAGTTCTTGAATACATTGATGCTTATTAGAGACGAGAAGACAAAGAAACGGGTCGCAAGAGACTCCCGGGGGGAAAGCGAGGCATATCGATGATGAGTGACAAGGAAATTAACATAAAACAACGAAATTAGCTCCTTGGGTTCGATAATGCGACGGCGAACAAACAAGGCAGGTGGTGGGCAGGGATGGGAGATGCATGCCAACAGCATTTCTGATGAGTCGCGAAGGACTGGAAATGCAGGATTCGAATGTTTTGAAGATGGGCAGAGATGGTCGGAGAGAGATGGTCGGAGAGAGGGGTGGGACAAGGGGACTGATTTCAGAACTCCAGACGATTTTATATATACTGTAAATACGAGATGTTTCGATATTATGGCAGGGTCTGGAGTTAGAAGGTGTATTAAAGAATTATATATGAGTTTGAATGTATTGAAATTCGAAATTTGATTACTTTTAGAAAAAGTAAACCACAGATGAGTTACAATGGATTAATTACGAAATGGTTTTATATGATGAAGAGGCTGCTGGTCGGGAGGTTCTATACCGTATAAAAGGTCGGACCGGGAGTTAGAAGGTATAGCAACGAATCATATTTTTGAAGAGAGAGAGAGAGAGAGAGAGAGAGAGAGAGAGAGAGAGAGAGAGAGAGAGAGAGAGAGAGATTTTCCCGTTCTCCAGATGAGTTGAGGATTAAAAATACTTTTAGTTGGGATATAAGGTAAATATAAAATCATACTGTATTTTGAAAGTATTTCTGCTAAGGTTTTAATTAAAAATTTAAATTTTTTCTTTTCAGGGTTAGGTCTAGCTCATCCAGCATGTCTGAAAACAAAGTTTCTTTTTTCCATATTTTTCTTTTCTGAGGGCCTGGGTTAAATAAACGGGATTTTTATCTATCAAAAAGTACCCAAATGAGTTAATCCTGTTTTCATGCGGATTAATTCCAGGATAAACAACATGGAAATATTTCGGTTTCAGTATGGTAAAAATCCGGCAAAAAAATATTAACTTGTTTTTCTTTCATACTAGATAATCTTGTTTTTATGCAGGACCACATTATTGAATATAATATTAAAACACGTCCGTTAACACATTTTGAACAAATAATAACGGCAGATTTGTCTGTGAAAAGCATTACAGAAGTCACCAATAAATCATCTCTCAAAATTCAGATGGATGAAACATTGCGACAGTCATTAGAAATACCAATGCAAACACTGAGAAAATATGATAGAGAATCGTACCCACCCGTACGACTACTGAATCACACAACCGTTGAGAATAAAAAGAGACCAACAAACTCCTATTGAATTCACCACTCAAACTTTGATCGACTTTATATAATTACAGTAATCTACAGTAAAGCTAATCTATTGATAGAATTCCCTTGGTTCTTTTAGAAAGAATGTGAAAAAAAATCATGCTTATAGAGACTAGACTGTCTAAGATATTGTCAGTATTTGTTTTGCTACTTATGTTCCGGTAAACGGAATGATTCCATCTAAAATTGCTGCTTATGATTTGCAAGCAAACTGGTGAGCTCAGTAGGATCAAATAGTCGTCATTGTGCTTCTTCTAAAGCAACGAACATCTAAGGGCACCCTTTGGATTTGGATTTGGATTAATGAATTTGAGCTATAGAGCCCGGAGCTCGTGGAAACCTTGCATTTACGCCATGAAATAAAAATTGAAGAGGTTTCAAACCAAGATGGAAGGAAAAAAGGAAGCTGGAACGGGGAAAAGTAGAGGAATATAAACCAAAAGCAGCTGGAAGCTCATGGAACGCTGCGCATACCCTTAAGTAATGCTTACAGTGAACCGCATCAGTTGCATTGACGGTACAGCCCTCCTTTGATATGCACGCCAACTAAACTACATGGATTTTGTATCCATAGATTGCTCTCTTCCGTTTGTGTAACCAGTGGACTAAGGGTTTTATCTCATGTTTAGACTTCCCATCGTGAAGTTCAGAGTCGCATTATTAACTGCTAGCTCCTACGTAAGTCAAAGTTCTAAAACTGTATAATCATTATTATTATTACTTGCTGAGGTATAACCCTAGTTGGAAAAGCAGAATGCTATAAACCCGATGGCTCCAGCAGGGAAAATAGCCAAGTGAGGAAAGGAAATAAGGAAACCACAAGAAAAGTAATTAACAATCAAAATATTTTAAGAACAGTACCAACACTAAAATAATTATTTCATATATAGAATATAAAAACTTGAAAAACTTTGTAATCAGGAATTTCCCTTAGTACACTTCCTAAAATAACCGCCATTTTGAGAAGTAAGAGCATTCATGTTATAAACAGGCATTAAAGTTAAAAGAAAAATTCAAATAAATGAAACCCACAACACCAAGTCCTCGTGAAATTTGCAACCAAAAAGCTCTGTTATTTATGTCTCTCAGGCTGCAACAAGGATTAAAACAATGTATTAATGTACCTGGAGAATACAATAAGGTCTAGAAGAATGTATAAATGTAAGCAACGGATGTAAAACCTACTGAGCATTCAGCTTACTCAACCATACTGGAAGTAAAATGAAAATAGTTACAAGGGATTTTTTCCAAGTGTAAAAGAACTTTGGACGGACAACCTGATGTATATTTATATCTAAAGCCCGTAAAAAGCTATAACAAGGATACTGAGGATAAAAAAAAGTTGAAGTATAAACACCTGATGCAAAATAAAAAAACCCTTTATAAATGCAGTTTGTTAACAAACTGGAAAAAAATCTAACATTAAAATTCTTATAATGGTTTGGTAAAAATAGCGAAATTCCATACTGTTAAATTGTCAGTAACAACTAAATCATATCCTAAAGTTGTCCGTCAAACACACACACATCTCTCTCTCTCTCTCTCTCTCTCTCTCTCTCTCTCTCTCTCTCTCTCTCTCTCTCTCTCTCTCAGCCAACATTCTCGAAATGATGATTCTTTCTGTCTGTCAGTGTGGTGTCTTCTTGCTTTCAGAAACAAGCAGATACACAAAATGAACCAATAACCAGGTCTGACATTTTCCTTCCCAAAACCTTCCAACATTTGATATAAAAAGAATTTCGGAGCCACGTCAAAATGATTTCACTCTTGCGTATTCTTATTACAAAATCCAGAAAAAGTGAACGGAATCTCTATCAGATAGGAATCAACAACAAGGGAGGTTTGCTTAACAAATGAACTTTCTTGTTTAGCAAAATAGAGTTTTGTAAATGCTAAAACGATTTCTGATGTCATTTCGGTAGGTAAGTGAGAGTCCAGAAGTCCATACTAGGTCTCTTATTCTACTCAACTTTTAACCATCACTTACGACCACCATTGCGCAAGGGCCCAAGCTGGTATAAGGCCATCTGAATCTTAAAAAAAAAAAAAAAAAAAAAAAAGTTTTGCTCGGAGGGTTTATTATAATGTAATTGGACATAGTCTGGCATCACTGGGAATTGGAATGGAAGATGGGAAAATATGATGGATATTAAGCACAAATAAAATGAAAGAACTTGGATAATTTTACGTGGTAAGATCAATAGGTCATGATTATAAGGAATAGTTTTTATGAGTCAAGCATGACTCACTAAGTGGTAAGCAATAAACGAACTAGTTACAGATATTCAGTAATATAATGAATAGGTAATTATGAAACCTAGTGTCATTACTAAAATCAGTTTTAAATTCATTAACGTTTATAGTATATTGCACATTAACGTCATTTTTTTTTTGCATTAACACACACGCGTGTATATATGTATGTATGTATGTATGTATATATATATATATATATATATATATATATATATATATATATATATATATGTATATATATATGTGTGTATATATATGTATATATACATATATATATATATATATATATATATATATATATATATATATATATATATATATATATATAAAACAACACTGTAAGACGAAGGCCTCAAAATTGTACTTAGTCCTGTCTGGGGTTTGGCCATTATCATCACCATGCTGGCCACTCCAGATTAGTGAGGGTGGGAGACTTTCATCTGATAGCTAACAGCAAATCAACCTAGTATGAGTGGCCCTGACTAGTACAATTTTGCTGATCAAGGCGATACACAATCCCTTTCAACACGTTAAGGTATCCCTACCCAGAAACGATATATATATATATATATATATATATATATATATATATATATATATATATATATATATATATATATATATATATGTGTGTACACAATTCCAACAATCTTGATAATGAATACCATAATCCGATCGGCATTAAAGTAATTTATGGTAAACATCAGCCATTGGCCTGCGAGGAATGCTATCGAACATTCCATTGAACCAACAATAGATTTTCGATGACCCACCTCTGCGTATATTCTTCCTTGCAACTCCTCCTTCCGACATATGTATGTAATAATGTTCTATCATCACCAACCCTCGCGCGTTAATGTTTCCAACATCAATTTTTACGTCTGCAATCCAGCTATGAATGGGAGGAATAATGGCAACTCCGCGAATGTTTGCGATGGTCATGAAATTTTGCATAAATCTAATGAATGAGTTCAAAGACTCTTTGCCTTTTCTGCCCTTTGAAAGTTTGCAGTGGTCTTTAATATTCTATGTTTATAGGTATATAAAATTTCTTTCGTTTGTGTGTTTTGATATAATTTTTTTCCCTATGGTATAAGAGGTTGAAAAATCCTTTTTTTCTCTCTGATGCTTACGTCTAATACATCTTTCCTACTTTTGCTTCGTGTCAATTTTTTTTCTATTCTGGGTTATAAAAGGGTTGCTTGGTACCTGAATGAAATTGTTCATGATTATTTTCTTTACTTTTACTGTATTGGAAGTAAATGTTGAATACATTCGAGTAAAATTCATATGAAATAACATAATTACTTACAATAATTGGAAGAAGGGATAACAGATAGCTTAAGAGCAAAAGGAGAATGCAGTATTATCAACTATACTTCTCAATGCCTAATCTGCCATTTCGAAGAAAGGACACTAATTGTAAGCCTGAAAGCTCGAAGTAATCCTGGAAAGGAAAATATACTAAAAGGTATAAAAGTCGTATAATTTCATATATCTGTTAGCAAACGTAGGAAAAATAATCTAATTCCACCAATATCAGTTAATTTTTCTATTTCAAATAAAATGTCAAAAAAAATTTGTAAATAACAGTCAATTTTTCTATTTCAAATACAATATCAAAACAAAAAGTAAAAAAAGTTTATATCAGATAACACAAATCATATACTCAAAGTTGTATTTACAAATCATATCCTAGGAGGAAAGATATAAACCTTAGATCATCTTTAAAAAGAAATTAAATTAAAACTGAAGCGAACGTTTACTGATGCACTTGCATATTGTATAATCATGGTGAAAAAATATCTTCAGAATGTACAAAAGAGTAATTTTAAAGAATTTTTGACTGATTCTACAACTTATGTTTTTTTTTCTTTTTTCTTTTTTGAAAAATAGCTTGAGAATGTAAACAAAATCATAAGATAAAATACAGAATTTATGCAGCCTTATCAAAAACAAAATAAATAAAAGGTAAGTAACGAGAATCAGTAGACACCAAGTCTTTTTAAAGCAGTATGAGCACAATTTCCTACCCAGCCTTTTAACCTTCAAGTTTGGCTTAACTTTATTAAAAACGTGAACCGGAAGCAGAATGCGCCTCCGGAAAACTGAGTAATAATATTTGTTATTTCAATTTAACTAAATGCATTCTCCTCTCTGACACTATAAATAATTCAGATATCCCTCGAGTTAATATATTCAGATTGCAATTGCAAATAGATTCTTATTTCCAGTATATTTGCTGCAAAACTAAATTTTACATTTTATTGCGTTGAATAGAATTTTTGGGGGTCAAGGATAAGTATGATTGAAACATTGCACGTTAAAAAAAAAGCAGAAAAATAGGAAATTGTGCATATACAAATTAATGAGTAAATATATAAAGGAAAAATAATGAGTTGGTTAAGAAGGGAATGGTCTTGACTCTAAAAACTGCTGAGGTTTATAAATATGAGTCACACGTATTAAACCCAAAGAGTTATCAGTGTGATTATTTAGAATATAGCAACTTGTACACACAGAAAACGTGTATATATATATATATATATATATATATATATATATATATATATATATATATATATATATATATGCATGTATATACTTACACACACACATATATATACATATATACATATATATATATATATATATATATATATATATATATATATATATATATATATAGAGAGAGAGAGAGAGAGAGAGAGAGAGAGAGAGAGAGAGAGAGAGAGAGATTTTTAATTATAACCTAGGCAATATTCACCAATGCAATGATTAATGATTGGGGGTCATTACAATTAAACCATAAAAAAAGGGTTGATTTTTATTAGATTCCAGGAATTATGGCAGTTGTATTTTGTCAGCTGGTAAAATAGCCTATACTAATCCAATCATGATTAAAGGTAATTAATAACCAATGTCACACCGGTTGTCGATTTGAAATAAAAAAAGGACAAAATCATCATTTGGAAATAATCTCTGAAAGTAATGGAATGACATCTTGTTATGATGGAAATCTCTCTCCTGGAATCTATATTTCATTTTCGCAGGAGGAATTTGTTAGTGTGATATTCTAGGGCTTCTGAGCGATGTGATGCTGCCTTGTAATTAATATCGTAATCTGTTATCCGATATCTTAACGAGGAAAATATGATTTGTTTATCTGTTAATCTAAATGCATATAGCTCTTCTCAGTTTTCGTGCGGGAATGGTAATTAAGGAATCAATATTTCCAATAATTAATATTTAAATAAAAAATAAAGTTTTGATAGATTATTATTAAAATACCAAAGGTTTCCTATTATATATGTATGTAACAAAAGTGAATTAAAATTTCCGCTAATTAGTATGAAAATATAATATCCGGTAATCAATATGGAAAAATAATTGTTATTGATAAATATTCGAAAATTAAAATGTTTGAGGAAGATAAGTTCTGAAGGCGACAAGAAGATGGAATATGCATTTAATATAATTGAATAATTATACAATAACGTCTTTTTGAGTCTTATTACATGTTCTTTATATATTTCTTGGAACTTTTATGGTCTTAATTGAATATTCTATTAATTCTTATATAAAATAAATGATATCGGCGTCAATGACCTTAGATGTCAGGATGCCTTATAACTTTAAATCGATCAATCAATCAATTTTGGAACTATGCTTACTAGATGTAAAAGGCAGCAATAAATAAAAAAAAATATATATAAATATATATATATATATATATATATATATATATATATATACATATATATATATATATATATATATATATATATATATATATATATATATATATATATCAAAGTAAATATATAAACGTACGAGTGAATATGAATGATTAGTGAATGTACGTCAGCTGATAGATAATTACAAAGAAACGGAGATATTACAGAAAAAAAGATATTCTAAATGATAAAAGAATACATTTCTTTATTAGTAAAATAACGAAAAGAGGGGGAAGTTAGAATATTAAATAATGTGTTCTTGTAAAAATAGAAAAATTGTATTAACCGTAATATACGAATTAAAAATGAAATAAACTAAATTTAAGTAAAGACTATGTAAATAAAATAATTATAAATTTATTTAGCCCAGTAGAATAGATAAAAAAAAAATTACCACAAATGCTCTTATTGAAGATAAATAAATAAAGAAGTAGAATAAAACAAACTAGTGGCCTTCTTTTATCTTTAAAGACGACCATCTTACGAAGAATGTATAGGTAACGTCAGAAAAATCCAATATGAAACTTTTTTGTTTAAAGAAATCAGTCATAACTAGGTCTAATATTTCCCCCTTTTTAAAACTTTAGCCCCTTCCCAAAATCTACGCTCAGACTCTCCTCTTGATAAAAAAAAAGAAAAAAGGAAAAGAAACTTTTCAGAAAGAAAAATTAGGTGATGGTTCTTCGAGAGACCAATTGTCATTCTTTTCGGGTCCCTCAGTGGGACGATCTCGCGCAGCCCGAAGGTTATTCCCCTTGAAGGCGGGAGGAGGAGGGAGAGGGAGGGGGAGGGGGGGGGGAGGGGGATAAAAACCCTCCCTTTCATTTCGAAAACTTATCTTTCTCTTGTGGGTTCTACGAGGATCTTTTCTTATCCCCAGCGATGGCGGAATTAGGTAAGGGACGACCCAGAAGTTGGGGATACAGTAGAATCGAAGGATTGGTCCATGAGCAACTCAATAATCTATATCTTTTTAATTAACATTAAAGATGAATATGGTCCATGCGAAATTGAAATAAATCCAAACAGATATCAGTCCTATAGAGATCTTGAAAAAATGAGATGGAACCCGTACTATATGCTTTTTAAAATCTAAATAAAAACTAAAATAAGCATGGTCTACCCGCTGAGATACTACCTCTAGAGAGTTATGGGGTCTTTGACTGGCCAGACAGTACTACATTGGATCCTTCTCTCTGGTTACGGTTAATTTTCCCATTTGCCTACACACACACCGAATAGTCTGGCCTATTCTTTACATATTCTCCTCTTTTCTCATACACCTTTCAACACTGAGATTACCAAACAATTATTCTCTCAAGGGGTTAACTACTGCACTGTAATTGTTCAGTGGCCACTTTCCTCTTTGTAAGGGTAGAAGAGACTCTTTAGCTATGGTAAACAGCTCTTCTAGGAGAAGGACACTCCAAACTCAAAACCATTGTTCTCTAGTCTCCGGTAGTGCCATAGCCTCTGTACTATGGCCTTCCACTGCCTTGGATTAGAGTTCTAATGCTTGAGGGTACACTCGGGCACACTATCTAATTTCTCTCCCTCCTGTTTTGTTAAAGTTTTTATAGTTGATTTAGGAAATACTTATTTTAATGTTATTGTTCTTAAAATACTCTATTTTTCCTTCTTTCCTTTTCTCACTGAGCTATTTTCCCTGCTTATAGCATCCTGCTTTTCCAACTAGGGTTGTAGCTTAGCAAATAATAATAATAATAATAATAATAATAATAATAATAATAATAATAATAATAATAATAATAATAAAAAGAACATCCACAAACTTGTAACATTAATGTCCGTTAGAATGTGTGTCAAACTGAAATTAAGATTTTGATAAATCCCCATTGGGAAAATAATACATAAAAGCAAATGGAAATCCGACTGAACATTTAGAAACGACACTCAAATGAATTACAAAAAAAAAAAAAAAAATATTCAAACTTAAAAACTCGTCTAATAGAAATTTCAATAAATTCAAAAAGAATATCGCTTAAAGAAACCCATAAGGGACATAAAATATCAATATACCTAAAAAAAAAAAAAAAAAAAAAAAAAAAAAAAAAAAAAAAAAAAAAAAAAAAAAACATTCATCCCATTTCCAGAGTTGAATAGCGATCTTCAACCCGCTAAAGTTTAAAATAGAACAGACGGTCACTAAGAACAGATACAATGCAAAAAAGGTCATACGCTGCAATAACATTTATCCTATGGAAAAATAAAGGGCATCTTGCAACACCAAATTTCCATTTCCTGGAGTAAACGAGATTAAAATACACAAATCAAGATGTAATAAGAATTAATAACCTTAAGTTTATCGCTAGACTTACATGTACATCTTAGAGAAATGTTTTTAAATTCCTATAAATATACATGTATGGAAGCAGCCACGCGAGTTATGCATAAAACAGCAGATCTATAATACTTTTGTACAAATAAAGAAAAGTTCGTGACAATCAACCAGAAAAAAATACTTAAAAGAAAGAAGCATCATTTATTTTCAATTCTAGAATGATATCAACTTCACTCCACGAGTACGTTTCCGTTGATATTTTGATGTCGAAAGAATGTGACAATTTCGCTTCCAAACAGATAAAAAGGGGTCTCCATTAGAATTCAACTGAGAGAGAGAGAGAGAGAGAGAGAGAGAGAGAGAGAGAGAGAGAGAGAGAGAGAGAGAGAGAGAGAGAGAGAGAGATATTGGCTTAGATGTAGGTTAGACCATAAAATTACGTCCACACTGATTCGTTTGTTTCAAGGGGAAAAGTTATTTTCCATGCTGAGTAAGCGGCAACCGGTGTTTTAATAGTCCAGGTAGAGAGAGAGAGAGAGAGAGAGAGAGAGAGAGAGAGAGAGAGAGAGAGAGAGAGAGAGAGAGAGAGAGAGAGAGAGAGAGAGAGAGAGAGTAGAAAAGGAAAAAAAATAGGTAACGCGCTTTCGAGCATTCTAATAAACATTTCTTCAAGGTACATAACTGTCCCGGAATTGAGAGTTCAAAATGCAGGATAGCACCGGAATAATGATATATATTATGTATGTGTGTGTGTGTTTGTGTGTGTATGTGTGTGTGTGTGCGCGCGCGCCCGTGTGTGTCCGTGTCTGCGTGAGAGAATTCAGAAGAAATCTTTTCCATTCAATTTTATTATAGACGGACTTCGTGCCCGTCAGAAAAGTTACCGTATTATATAGACCTATAACAAAAATATTTATTGACTCTAAAGTCTTAAAACTTTCAGACAAGGAGATAATTTTTAAAAAAATAAAATTGATTTTCCAAGTAATGGCGTTACATAGAATTATATACTGCTACTTTAAAACGGTGGAATATTAAATGAAAGGAAAGTTTAACTAAAAAAAAATTGGTTAAAAAGGAAATAACTGATTTTGTAAAAGCCAGAAAGTGACACGGAAAGGCGACTGCAGAGTTCTTTTAGGGTCCATGAAGTGAAGACTTTGGGACAGGCAGGGTACCATTCATGAGGAGAGAAGGTGTTACCGTGAATAGTCCCAGAGAAGTAGATGGTCGTGGGAAAGAGAAATGGAAGGATGAATGAGTGAGAGAAAAACATGATGGCAAATAGATTCTATCCAAGTAACAGCTATAGTTGTTGGAATAATAGCATTGAGTATTAGGTAAGCAAAAGAGCTAATAAATGAAAGGGGTGGAGTCTCAAGAAAGGAGGTGAAAAACTAGCTAAGTAATAGCTTAAGCAAAGTCATAGCAATAGTGTTTAAGTGATAGCTACGTGCAGAGATCTAATTAGGGAATTAAGTGATTATAAGTAGAAGTAAATGGAGGGAATAAAATTTCCTAAATAACACTATATATTTACCATAGAAATAGTATTCAGGTACTAGCTATAAGTGAAGGAAGGCTATTAATGAAAAAGAGAGAACAAAAGTAAGAGAAACAGAAAGTGAACTAACTATTGCTAAAATATAAAGCATAGGCAAACAGTAACGGCATCAAGTATTAACATCAAGTAAAAGAGTTAATGTTGAAAAGCAATAATATAGAATAAAAAAAAGAATCGCAATTACAGAAACGACAGTATTACAATACCACTTTTGCGCGCAGTCAGTCAGAGAGGCTAAACACGTGCGGGGTGACGGGAGCATATGATCTAGTAAAATTATTTCCTACATATATCAATGTGCAAAACCTTATCAATGTTTCTAAAAAGATCTTAAAACATTCTAAAGTAAGATGAATAATTATAAAACTTCAATTAATAGGGAGCATACAATCAAGTAAAACTATTTTCAACATATGTCAATGTGCAAAACATCATAAATTTTCATAAAAAGATCTTGAAACATTCTAAAGAAAGATGAATAATTATGAAACTTCAATTATTCCTTTCCAATAAACCAAGCAGGCTGACAAACCCCGATTTTACTTTGAGATAGAAAAGACGCATCTTATCAAGATCATCACGAAGATAAAAGGGAAATTTTTTTTATGAGAAATCTCTTAATTCGACCAAATTCCATTTGATGTGCACCTGAAATGATTTCGTCATCTTCAGTGACTCATCAATATTCCACTACTTCGAACTCTATCGTCTCTTATCACTTCATCAAATCATCAGCATTTTTGCTGCTCTTCCGTTCCACAAAATATTCCTTCGTCGGGGAAAATGAGCGAGTAAGGCCTTCGACTTCGCCCGACGGCAAGCAAAATGATCTCTTTTCTCAGAAATTTTTTTCTTCAATATTTTTGCTTTCCGCAAATTTGGCCTTATGTATTTATATTAGAAATATGTTGACATATCAGAGGTCTTTATAATTTTCTAAAGAATTTTCGTCTCGAAATCTTAAGACGACTTACTTACTTTACCAAAGTTTTTTTTTTTTTTCGTATTTAGCAGCTAGATAACTGCAATAGATTGCTCTTTTCATTTTCTTTTTAATTTTTAAAGAAAAGTAACCTTGGTATTTGCTTTTTAAAAGAGACCTTGGTTTGTGTTTAAGAAAAGTGACCTTGATATTTGCTTCTTCAAGAAGTGAATTTGGTTTCTGCTTCTTAAAGAAAAGTGACCTTGATATTTGCTTCTTAAAAAAGTGACCTTGGTTTTTGCTTCTTAAACAAAAGTGACCTTGGTATTTGCTTCTTTAAAAAGTGACCTTGGTTTTTGCTTCTTAAACAAGTAACCTTGGTATTTGCTTCTTAAAAATGTGCCCTTGGTTTTTGCTTCTTAAACAAAAGTGACCTTGATATTTGCTTCTTAAAATAGTGACCTTGGATTTTGCTTCTTAAAGAAAAGTGACCTTGGTATTTGCTTCTTAAAAAAAGTGACCTTGGTTTTTGCTTCTTAAAAAAAAGTAACCTTGGTATTTACTTCTTAAAAAAGTGACCTTGGTTTTTGCTTCTTAAAAAAAAGTAACCTTGATATTTGATTCTTAAAAAAGTGACCTTGGTTTTTGCTTCTTAAAAAAAAAGGTAACCTTGGTATTTGCTTCTTAAAAAAGTGAACTTGGTTTTTGCTTCTTAAACAAGTAACCTTGGTATTTGCTTCTTAAAAATGTGCCCTTGGTTTTTGCTTCTTAAGCAAGTAACCTTGGTATTTGCTTCTTAAAAATGTGCCCTTGGTTTTTGCTTCTTAAACAAAAGTGACCTTGATATTTGCTTCTTAAAATAGTGACCTTGGATTTTGCTTCTTAAAGAAAAGTGACCTTGGTATTTGCTTCTTAAAAAAAGTGACATTGGTTTTTGCTTCTTAAACAAAAGTGAGACCTTGGTATTTGCTTCTTAAAAAAGTGACCTTGGTTTTTGCTTCTTAAAAAAATTAACCTTGGTATTTACTTCTTAAAAAAGTGACCTTGGTTTTTGCTTCTTAAAAAAAAGTAACCTTGATATTTGATTCTTAAAAAAGTGACCTTGGTTTTTGCTTCTTAAAAAAAAGGTAACCTTGGTATTTGCTTCTTAAAAAAGTGACCTTGGTTTCTGCTCCTTAAACAAAAGTGACCTTGATATTTGCTTCTTAAAAAAGTGACCTTGGTTTTTTTTCTTAAACAAAAGTGGCCTTAGTATTTGCTTCTTAAAAAGTGACCTTGGTTTTTGCTTCTTAAACAAAAGTGACCTTGATATTTGCTTCTTAAAAAAGTGACCTTGGTTTTTGCTTCTTAAACAAGTGACCCTGGTCTTTGCTTCTTAAAAAAGTGACCTTGGTTTTTGCTTCTTAAACAAAAGTGACCTTGGTATTTGCTTCTTAAAAAAGTGACCTTGGTTTTTGCTTCTTAAACAAGTGACCCTGGTCTTTGCTTCTTAAAAGAGTGACCTTAGTTTTTGCTTCTTAAAGAAGTGACTGTTTTGCGCTTTTCAACGAAAAGTGACCTTACAAATAGTGATCTCTAAATAAAGTAACGTTAGACTATTATCACCTAAATACTTGATCACGTTTCAGGTTTTCTATATAATTTACGAAATGTAAAATACGATTTCATCACCAGATTCCTATGTTAATTCAAGAATTAACTGCGTATCTTTTTAAAAAGAAAACTCTTTGAAAATCCATTCTCATTAAGAAAATCTACTGTTTCTTGAGATATCAATGTCATCTTGAAGATGCCCTTTTGTCTGCCTCGGGATTTCATCATTTTAAGGGTGAAGGGTGATTTTAAATTAGCAAAGCGAAAACTATGGTAATTTCGATATAAAATTCCTCAGGTAGATCTAAAATTTGTTATAACACAGTTAAAAAAAACCACCATTTTAATCGGAACTTCTCCATAAAAATATAATGTTCTCAGCCGTATTTCAGTAAAATATAGGCGACCGTAATTTTATCATACTTTGTTATTATCTTTTACGTGTAGGTGACCGTAACATCACTCCTTTACGTCAATATATCCGTTTTTTTTTTTTAAACGGTAAATGTTTGGCAACATTTATGTCAGGATTTTTAACGTTTTTACGGCAAATTTTTAACGGTGCGTATTAGTATTAGTTTCTAGTTACCAATATATCTAAAATCATGCTGAATTGTTACCCTTTCTGACTCCAAAGATATAAATACCTATGAATATCTTAGGAACGCAATGACCTTACATCAAAAACCATCTTTCATTGCTAAAATCCTTTAATAATCAGACACAGTGACCGCTCAAAATCAGCTATATGATCATTCATAATGTTTAAGACTAAAATTACATTCTCTCTCTCTCTCTCTCTCTCTCTCCTCTCTCTCTCTCTCTCTCTCTCTCTCTCTCTCTCTCTCTCTCTCCTCCTCTCTCTCTCTCCAGAAAAATTTAATAACCCACCTCAGGAAGTCAGCTGACAAATAGCACTTAATATTCACATTTAATAAGGCAGCTTTTCATGCCAATGTGAGAATTTATCAACACTTTATTTCTTAGAAAGAGTTGATATTGTCAGAGCTTTCACAGACAACAAAATATTACAAATAACAAAACGATTCTGTTTATAATCATAGATCGAAGA
>NC_090759.1:50919322-50924322 GCF_036898095.1 Palaemon carinicauda
CCATACAGGCGGGAGTCAAGTCTCGCGGAATTATCTTTTAGGAGAAATATTCCTTCGAGGACATTTTCAAAGAGAATTAACCATACAGGCGGGAATATAGTCTTGCGGAGTTATCTTATAGGAGAAATATTCCTTCGAAGACATTTTCAAAGAAGAATTAACCATACAGGCGGGAGTTGAGTCTCGCGGAATTATCTTTTAGGAGAAATATTCCTTCGAAGACATTTTCAAAGGGGAATTAACCATACAGGCGGGGAGTTAAGTCTCGCGGAATTATCTTTTAGGAGAAATATTCCTTCGAAGACATTTTCAAAGAGGAATTAACCATACAGGCGGGAGTTAAGTCTCGCGGAATTATCTTTTAGGAGAAATATTCCTTCGAAGACATTTTCAAAGAGGAATTAACCATACAGACGGGAGTTAAGTCTCGCGGAATTATCTTTAGGAGAAATATTCCTTCGAAGACATTTTCAAAAGAGGAATTAACCATACAGGCGGGAGCATAGTCTTGCGGAGTTATCTTTTAAGAGAAATATTCCTTCGAAGACATTTTCAAAGAGGAATTAACCATACAGGCGGGAGTATAGTCTTGCGGAATTATCTTTTAGGAGAAATATTCCTTCGAAGACATTTTCAAATAGGAATTAACCATAAAGGCAGGAGTTAGGTCCTCTGTAAAAAATACACCTTTCTATAATTAGCAAATAGAAAATAGTCATTAGAGATCAAATTCTTGCCTTTATGGAAATATCTTAGTAGGCGTTTTTGAAGGCTATTAACATTGAGGAAAGATAATGTCTTATCATAATAGTCCAACAATTGGTCACTGAATACAGTTTTTCCGGGAAATCATGTTTTAAATCAGAGTAAAGAAAAACTAGTTTTACCATTTTCTGGAAATACAGTTAGTCTTTGACGAGCAAGAGATAGATACTAATAAACGTAAACATATATCTTACATCGAAGATTAACATTGAAGTTACAAAGATAAATAATAACTATTGTATTCTTTTAAAAAAGAGAAAATTAATACAATTCTTTTTTAAATTTTTTTTGGATTTGGATGTATGAATCTGGCCTACAGATTCTCAGATACCAGGGCTTGTGAGGCCATTATTGGCCAAGTGCTGCCGGGGAAAAGCCCACCTTGCATTATGACGTAAAAGTTAGACGAGTCTGGACAACAAAAAGGAAGAATGGAATCGGGAACGGAGGTAAAGTAGGATATAAAGAAGATGCAGGTACGGGCAGAAGGAACTCTACTAAGACCACTAAGTGATGCACGTAACACTAAGTAATGCCTACGCCACAGTACACGGCAAAAAGGTTTACTGGCATTACTAACACCCCCCTTCCAACATGGGAATGAAAACAAAAGGCCCTAAGCCGAGGCCAAAAAAAGGGCATCTCCTCCCTTGCATGTCATAACACTCAATTAAACAAGACCAAATTTGAAAACTTCTTTTCAAAAACCAATTCTATAAATGAAATATTCAAATTAATCTATGAAATAAAATCGTATTTAAAATCAAAATCAATTTATGCAGCTTACAAATTCCCAACCATTTTTAATTCGTTTCAAACCATTAAATACAAGGAAATCAATTACTTGTGGAATAACGAGAGAAAATTCCAGGGAAGAAAAGTATAGTGACCACTTCAGTTAATCACAAAGGCACTGGATTCCTTTGTCTACTCATCCAATTGGAATTTTTTTTTCATTTAACGTAAATCAATAAATTTATGTTTTTTTTTTATTCAAATTGCAATGATCCATAAATTGTTTCACGTTAATTCAAAATCTCTCTCTCTCTCTCTCTCTCTCTCTCTCTCTCTCTC
The DNA here is from genome assembly GCF_036898095.1 of Palaemon carinicauda. Taxonomy (NCBI): domain Eukaryota; kingdom Metazoa; phylum Arthropoda; class Malacostraca; order Decapoda; family Palaemonidae; genus Palaemon; species Palaemon carinicauda. Next base: position 50,921,162 of record NC_090759.1, read on the forward strand.
TCTCTCTCTCTCTCTCTCTCTCTCTCTCTCTCTCTATATATATATATATATATATATATATATATATATATGTATGTATGTATATATATGTATATATATATATATATATATATATATATATATATATATATATATATCAGTTGTCGCTAGTCCACTGCAGAATAAACGCCTCAAGCATGTCCTTCCACTTGCATTATTTATGGTCTTTGTATGGCAGTCCACACAGGCAAATTTTCTTAGTTCGTCATTCCATCGTCTTATCTTGCTTCCCCTGCTTCTATTGCAATCTCTAGGACCCATTATATTATTCTTAATGTCCACCCATTATCTGCCATTCTCTTTTCTTACATGTTGTGAGAATATCCTCTAGTTTATTTTGCTCTCGTAAATACACACACACAAACAAATAAACAAACATAGATATATATATATATATATATATATATATATATATATATATATATATATATATATATATATATATATATATATATATATATCTTATCAAAATTGGGTCTTTTATTTACTGAAGAAAGGCCATATCAAAAAACTTTTTTCCATTGACTAGATTAAATTTTTTCCTGATAAATTCACAACATAACTATCCCGAATATACATCTTCCATTGACTTGATCGTATCAGACGACTCATTATTTTCTCACAGATGGACATTTAAACAACATAATTTCTTCTGAACTGGAATTAGATAACATACAATATGGAGTTTTCCTGTCAAGAGGAACAAGGCTCATAAAATGTCTTCTCGTCTTACGCAAATTTTTGAACTGAAGGCACAGTTTTTTTTTTCCAGTGGTTTCCAGGTGTTTTTTTTTTTATGTATTGAAACTAAAATCATTGAATGTAAGTTCTTTCTCATTTCTTTAACGTGTTGGAAGTAATGACGTTAGGATCACATGTTTCTCAAAGCATCGAAGAAGAAATTGTCATCGAAGTCTAGTAAAAAAAAAAAAAGAAAAAAACTTTTTTTTTCTTATGGATATCCCTCAGAAATTAAGACGATAAGGCGAAAAAGGGGCAAAATTTACGAGTGGCTTCCATTACGTGTAGAAATCACGAAAGGTGTCATGTGATGAGCGTTAAATTTGTATCATTGCCACGAAAAGAAACGTGAAAAAACTCCGAGTTAGTATTTTCGTTTTATTGTTGACAATATCGGAGAAACAGGCAGACATACAGACAGACAGGGAGATACACACTAACACACATTATATATATATATATATATATATATATATATATATATATATATATATATATATATACGCAACACAAATACATATACATAACCTACATCCAAATCCCAACTTGCACCCAGCAATCTCTTCAAGGCGGACACCAACTTCTTACATATAATAACACTTTGAAATTTGCCCTTATACAAAGATCCATCACACGATCCGGTAATAGTTTGTCCTCAGAGAGGAATGGATAATGACTAGGTTGGTAGCAATTACGTCCCTTTGAGAAATCGGCATTCACGCTATAATGACAGACCCTTTCCCAATAAATAGGTCGATATAACAATTGTTGGCAACTCACTGCTTAAGAGGTCCATTTAATGTAGGCCTAATAATCGATCATTGGATTATAACAATATTATCATTGTTATGATTATAGTACCCGTCGTTGATTTTGCTTCATCAGCCGGAACACGGGAAATCAATCGGAGTGTTGGGATGGGGAGAGGGAGTAAGTATTTAGGTTTCCCAACAGCATCCTCGGTGCCTATATTATTGATCATCATCATCAGCTCCTTCTACTCCTCTTGACCCAAAGGGCCTCCATTAGACTTCGTCAGTCATGTCTATCTTGAGCTTTCAAATCAACAATTCTCCATTCATCATCTCCGACTTCACGCTTTACTCGGCCATGTAGGCCCGGGTCTTCCAATTCTTCTGGTGCCCTGTGAAGCCTACTTCAAAGTTTGGAGAACTAATCTCTCTTGGAGAGTGCAAAGAGCTTTCCCAAACCATTTCCATTTACCCCTCACCATGATCTCATCTACATATGGCACACGAGTACTCTTTCTTATAATTTCATTTATAACCTGTCCTGCCAATTCACTACCAATATTCTTCTGGAGTCTGTTCTCAAATCTACTAAAACTGTTGGAGATTGTTTCATTGTTATACCATTACTCATGTCCATACAGTAACACAGATCTTATTAAACTGATATATAATTTCATGCGATTTGATTTCCAAATTTTACTAACTTAGCCATTGTCTGATTAGCTTTTTTCAATCTTTCATTAAACTTCAATTCTAAAGGTCGTGTATTAGAGACCATATTTCCTAAATATTAAAATGATTCCACCTCATTAATTTTTTTTCTTTCCAATGCATATCCTCAGAAACGTTTATAACGCTACTAATAGTCTCAGCTCACTGGCTTCTTTTTTCAGAGAAACTCCACAACGTTTATAAGGCTTCCAGAAGATTAAAATAACTGTATATAACGCCACTGATATTTCATTTTCATTGCATATTCGATTCTCCCCATCTCTCTTTCTTCTATTTATCATGAACCCAAAGTCCTATGATATTTAATGCATTTTGGTAAGCAAACATTGCAAGAATATAGTTGGGCATCTAGTAGTATGTAGAATTTAAGGACTTTAAATCAGTTGGAAGAAGGGTCATTATTGTGCTATCAATTCAATCCGAAAGTTGAATACCTGAAGCCAAGTATAACCTCTCATGGGCAGGACACTGAGATGACGTTTCAATTCAAAGCTGATTTATTTTCTTTACTAAACATCAGAATAGGTCCTCAGAAGAACATATTACAAGACAAACCTTTCACCTGAGTAGGTAGGAAGATATACTGGGTATGGGTGAGTGATGGGATGGATAAACTGGGGTGGATTATATATCCCCATGGGAGGGAGAGAAGATGGATGTAGGGAATTTACAGGTTCTAGTACAAGAGAGGCCATCGCACTATGATATAACAGTTAAAATACGTTTGATAGCGTGAGGGGAAAAAGTTAACCCTTCTGGTAAGGGTTTTAAAGCCTTGATATATTTCCATGTTAGATATATTTTCAAAATAATAGCTAGTAGTAGATAATTGGGTTACTTTTGAAAATTTTGCGATGTAAAATTTAGATTTTCGCTAATTTTTACCGGTCCGGCTAC
>NC_090759.1:50934322-50939322 GCF_036898095.1 Palaemon carinicauda
AAAATAGCCCAATGAGAAAAGGAAATAAGGAAACAGAATAGTGGGCTGAGTGTACCCTCAATCGAGAAAACTAACCCAAGACTGTGGAAGACCATGATACAGAGGCTATGGAGCTACCCAAGACTAGAGATTGATTGATGTGAGGTTTTCTGGCATCCTGACATCTAAGGTCATTGAAAATTTGCCTTTGGAGTGTCGTTCTAGAAAAATCTGCTTACCATAGCTAGAGAGTTTTTTCTGCCATTACCAAATGGAAAGAAGCCACTGAATAACTACATCGTAGTAGTTAACCTTTTGAGCGAAGAAGAATTTTAAACTGAGTTCATAATGTGATCATAAATAACGTTTTGGGGCACAGTTATTCTCCAAAATTAAAGGTCATGAAAATGTTGCTACTTATATAAACACCAAAAGCATCACCACTTTAAAAAAGCTAACAGTATTCCAGCATCACCACTTTAAGAAAATAAAATCTAAGAAAATGCTAACATATTCAAATATTATCGATCAGAGAAGCGCTATCACGTACTTGAAGTAAGCGAATCGTTACAAGTAAGCAGTTGTATTGGTAGGACTTCGGAAGTTTAAAATTGCAGTGATTATTTTTATGCTAACATCGACCCCACATAAAAGTGGGAAAAGCTGCAGACAAAGAAGAAGAAGAAGTGATTATTTTCATGCTAAAGAGGCTGACATAAATTTGTCTTCATAATCATATGATATATCTATTTTAACGTTATTATTGATCTCAATATATTTAATATTTTTTACTCATTACTTCTCATATAAAGTTAATATATTCCCTTTCCTCACTTAGCTATTTCTCCTTGTTGGAGTCCTTGGCCGTATAACAACCTGTTTTATCAACTAGGTTATAGCCTCGCTACTAATGATGTTAATAATAATAATCAACATGAGGTCAGCACTATCACTAAAAAAATTGAAGGCTCGGGGAAGCATTGTAACTAACCCAAAATGAAAAGCTAAAGAAACGGTAATCACTTATTAAAAATAAAGGTCAGCAGTGTGTTCCCCCCCCCCAAAAAAAAATAAATAAAAAAGATGGGACTGGAGTTACCAAATAAAATATTTAATTTGAAGTTACGCGGTTAGTCACCGAAAATTAAAGCCCACAGAAGACCTCTCACTTGACAGAAAAACAAAGCAATATACAGAATTCCAGCATTTACTAACAACTAATACTAAATAACGAGTAGGCCTACGGTAACGTTATACCCCTCACAGACAATTTACTGACAGCAAAAGGGGATAAAGGCATGAAGCGCAATTAATCAAGTCAACCTTTAGCTGAACAACACAGAGGTAAAAATACAAATATTTCTATTGTTCAGTTACCTTACATAAGAAAAATTAATCTAAAAATTAATTTGAGAAAAATCGTAATGCATGATAGATAGGAGATTGGATTTTCGAATGCCTATTTGAATGATATAAAATCCAATTTGAAAAAAACAAAAACATATTACCACGAGATTTGCGAAATCTCGATTTTAATTTCGTTTATGGGAAAAACTTCCATTTCAATTTGGTTAATGTCGACAAAGGCTGCATAATGAGATCTGATGAAAAAGTCAATGCGTGGGATGGGGGGGGGGGGGAACTCTTCAAGTCTGCTTTTATCTGGCTGAGTACTCACAAAACTTTTCAGAGAGAGAGAGAGAGAGAGAGAGAGAGAGAGAGAGAGAGAGAGAGAGAGAATGCCACGAGGTTTTCCATCATAATCGAGTTTCGTAAGGACAGTCTTTTATTATCTTTCAGTATCGCAAAATACTTTCCAAGTAAATTCACCAAGAATGATAATACAGACAGTATTAATATTGGTGTTATTAACATCATTATTCTCTATCTCCCCATTTATTCCTCTCATCCAGAAACAATGGATTTAAATTGGGAAATCAACACTACATCATAGTCCTTAAGCCAAACACAGCACATAGGCCTACTAAATACTTATACATTCTACATGCATAAATAAACGGTGTATTTCGTATAAGCTGATTACACCTCCCTTGACATTTGTAATGACTTATGAATTATTTATAAAGGTCTCAGTAAACTGGGTTTTATTTTTTTTTTATAAATCATCCATGGTGACAGTAAGAAGATTAAAATTAATTTCTGGAAACAGGAAGGTAATGTATGTTGCATCCCCTTGACTAAAGAAAATACATTAAAATTTAAACACATATATACATTATGTATTTTATGCATATATATCTATACATAGATTACACACACACACACACACACACACATATATATATATATATATATATATGCATATACAAATGTGTGTGTTTAAATAGATAGACAGCTAAATATCTATCTATCTAGTTATCTATCTACCTATCTATCTATATATATATATATATATATATATATATATATATATATATATATATATATATATATATATATATATATATATATATACCGCATACTTATGAAATCATTATCACTATCACCATCAACAGCCGTAGCAAGTCCACTGCCAGTCTCTGGCCGCAAATTTTCTTAGCTCGTCATTCCATCGTATTCCGTTCCTTCCTCTGTTTTTGTGGCAATCTCTAGGGACCCTGTTCTTAATGTCGATCCATTATCTGTCATTCTCATCATATGTCCAGCCTATGTCCATTTCTTTTTCTTACACGTTGTTAGAATATCCTCTACTTTAGTTTGTTCTCGTATCCATGTTGCTTTTTTTCCTGACTCTTATTTATACTTTACATAAATCTTTGTACCCTGAGGAAGTGTGAATTAAAATGCCAGAAAGCACTAGGTGCTAAAATATTTCATTATTTCATACTGGCATTAGCTATATATATATATATATATATATATATATATATATATATATATATATATATATATATATATATATATATATATATATATGTCTGTGTGTATGTGTATGTATGTGTGTGTGGGCATGCGCGCGCATGTGTTGATACAAAAAATTTGAAAATGTGTAAAAATATAAAGCATGAAATTTGTAAATTTGTGACATCGTATAAAACATATACACTGCCACGTGCTACACCCTTACGTACCCAGTTATGGTGATGGCAATCAGTAAACAACCCAAATACGACAATAATAACCAATAATAAGAATCAAACAGACACCAAGAGGAGCAACATGATTTGGATAACATTATGCAAGAGAGATAAACAACAGGGGTCATCAACATCCACAAAGGAAGCAGAGTGAGATTATATCCCCTTTATATACAGAATATTTAATCATCGCTGGGTCAAATAATGAATTTTACGTAGTACTGATTGCGTATGCTAATTAGAATTATAAATTCATCAAAAGTAAATCATCAATAAACGATTTAGCATAAAAGTGGCCCTGATTGTTATTTTATGATAGCTCGTCATTTAGTTTAGAAGTATATAGGTAGCTTACTTTGCATCAAGATGATTTGTATTTTTTAATAATCCATAGTAAAAGGCTGTCTACTGTGTCGCCATTTCAATTAATTTCTTTTAATAACATCAAAAGGAATTTTATAATCCTTACAGAGTCCCCTATACAACTTTGCTGGATTGAATAAAGGGTAAATCATGTTTTATTTTCTAGTAATTTTATATCAATATGAAAACGAATATGATTTTGATTTATAATGAACAAAATCAAAACAGTTATTTTATCATCATATTGATATTATGAATAACAACAACAGCAAAAAAAACAACAACAACAACAACAATAATAATAATAATAATAATAATAATAATAATAATAATAATAATAATAATAATAATAATAATAATAAGATTACTAAGTTTGTCTAGGATCAAATAAAATATATTGCTAGTCCAGAAAAATTTGTTCAGAAGAAAATTGAAGAAGTTAAACTGTTAAGTGAGAAGATAACAAAATAAATAGTTGATAAAAAAGGAAGTATGATTTACGACTTAGGGTCATAGTTGGGCAGCGGCTGAAAAAAATAGTAACGTCCAAGATTCACATCTCTTTAGACATAGGTACCTTCAATACTGTAAGCCATACGTCCATATGAGCCTATTGTATATTTATTTATTAAAGAACTAACGCATGGTCAGGTATTACTTTACATGTTTAACACTATTTTGCACGAGAGGGGAAAATGTGTTTAACCTTTTGATTTTAATTAGAATTTTATTTTATTTCATTGTTAAATAATATTTCAATAATCTCAAAAGTAAAGTTAATAGCCTATACTTGAAAGTGCATAGACATAACTCATTTCAGGATAACTAACAATAAGCCAATCTTACAATAATGTGATCCCAGTGATACTAAGACTTCGTCCTATTCCCTTTTCAACTCTTAATGAACCACTCCATATTACTAAAACATTTTTGGTAAAATAGACCTTCTACGATTTTGTACAGGATCATATTTGTGTTGTCATAAAGAGTGACACCGTTAATCACTTGGAAAAAATGCGAGCACATTATGATAAAATACCAATGAATGAATGAATGATTTGAAGTTCTCTGGCATCCTGACGTAAAATACCAAAATATCAGATATACCATATGAGTGCATACCAAGAAGAGTAGTTGGACTGGATACGTTTCATGCAATCTGGCTAAAAATACAATGAATTCATCACCCACACTGCTGTTTAAGGTTTTATTAATATCATTACATAAACATGGATGTCTTATTTCTCATGAGAGAAAATGATAGTGAGCTCAAAATACAAACTTGTGTCATTTAAGAGAGAGAGAGAGAGAGAGAGAGAGAGAGAGAGAGAGAGAGAGAGAGAGAGAGAGAGAGAGAGAGAGAGAGAGAGAGAATAGTTCTAGGATGCTATGCATCCTCCCCACCAAACAAAACTCCCAGAATATTTACAGCTGAAGCGTTATACAATTTATGTTCACACGCCACTGACCGAGGAAGTGTGAGGGATATGAATAACCTTCATTATGAGACACTGCGGGGGTAGGGAGTAGAGGTTATTTTGACCTTCTGGGTCATAACGT
>NC_090759.1:50944322-50949322 GCF_036898095.1 Palaemon carinicauda
CTACAGAGGGTGGAGGGTGATTGTCTGAGCTTGTCGGGAGGTATAAATCAATCAATGTTTCCGGCCTTTCCCGTTTATCACGCTTCTTCTCTCGGACAAACTGGCGACCTCGATAAAGAGATAGGAAGAAATAGAAAAGAGATGGAAGCTAATAAGGAACTATACGGCAAGTTAATATATACACAACTTATTTAGAAGACACCATCTACTCACTGAAGTTAAAGATTAATGTTTCCGTCCCTCCTGTCTGTCACTCTGTCTCTCCGATCTTCCATTTCATGCAAAGCCATTTCTATGCATTCCGTCCTTTCTGTTTCCCAATCTGCATTTCTTTGTCCCCCAGCGACTAACTGACCAATGCAGCCGCAGAGAGCCCTAGAGAGTCAGTTTTCTTCTGAAGGAGGGAAATTGGTTTCCGGTAATTTCCATACGTAAACATCGAAGGACAATGATTCATTACCGAAGAAAGTCCTTCAAAGGGAAGAAATCAACATGCAGAGAGAGAGAGAGAGAGAGAGAGAGAGAGAGAGAGAGAGAGAGAGAGAGAGAGAGAGAGAGAGAGAGAGAGAGAGGTATTCTGTAGTATTTTACTTAATGTCGCTCTGACTCAAAACCATCGATGAACTTCTAGGTACGTACACATCTCACTATAATGTCAACAGAGGCGTGATGTACTATATATATATATATATATATATATATATATATATATATATATATATATATATATATATATATATATATTATATATATATATATATATATATATATATATATATATATATATGAGAGAGAGAGAGAGAGAGAGAGAGAGAGAGAGAGAGAGCTATGTTCAAAACGTTTTCTCAACAAATTCTGCGAGCATAAACAGCCAACATAGACGCAATGGGTTTGCATGGTAGAGAGAGAGAGAGAGGAGAGAGAGAGAGAGAGAGAGAGAGAGAGAGAGAGAGAGAGCTTTGTTCAAGACGTTTTCTCAACAAATTCTGCGAGCATAAACAGCCAACATAGACGCAATGGGTTTGCACGGTAAGAGAGAGAGGAGAGAGAGAGAGAGAGAGAGAGAGAGAGAGAGAGAGAGAGAGAGAGAGAGAGAGAGAGCTTTGTTCAAAACGTTTTCTCAACAAATTCTGCGAGCATAAACCGCCAACATAGACGCAATGGGTTAGCACGGTAGAGAGAGAGAGAGAGAGAGAGAGCTTTGTTCAAAACGTTTTCTCAACAAATTCTGCGAGCATAAACAGCCAACATAGACGCAATGGGTTTGCACGGTAGGTAGAGAGAGAGAAAGAGAGAGAGAGAGAGAGCTTTGTTAAAAACGTTTTCTCAACAAATTCTGCGAGCATAAACAGCCAACATAGACACAATGGGTTTGCACAGTACACAGGGGGAGAGAGAGAGAGAGAGAGAGAGAGAGAGAGAGAGAGAGATTTGTTCAAAACGTTTTCTCAACAAATTCTGCGAGCATAAACCGCCAACATAGACGCAATGGGTTTGCACGGTACACAGGGGGGGAGAGAGAGAGAGAGAGAGAGAGAGAGAGAGAGAGATTTGTTCAAAACGTTTTCTCAACAAATTCTGCGAGCATAAACAGCCAACATAGACACAATGGGTTTGCACGGTACACAGGGGGAGAGAGAGAGAGAGAGAGAGAGAGAGAGAGAGATTTGTTCAAAACGTTTTCTCAACAAATTCTGCGAGCATAAACAGCCAACATAGACGCAATGGGTTTGCACGGTAGAGAGAGAGAGAGAGAGAGAGAGCTTTGTTCAAAACATTTTCTCAACATATTCTGTGAGCATAAACAGCCAACATAGATACAATGGGTTTACACGGTAAACAGAGAGAGAGAGAGAGAGAGAGAGAGAGAGAGAGAGAGAGAGAGAAATCATAACTTAAGTGCTTTGAAGTAATAAGTAAAGTCGTATTAAGGGTTTTTGACAATGGGAGATGGAGTGTATGGATTTAGTAGGTAAATGTGTGCGTGTTCTAGAGAGAGAGAGAGAGAGAGAGAGAGAGAGAGAGACTTTATCCAGCAGGACTAGAAGAATTACTCTTTTATGCCACTGCACGATTCACTGGCGGTTTCATCGTCTCCTTTTCTCAGAAGAGATGAGAGCAGCCATGAAGTGATGAGAATAGTCTAAGGAAAAAGACGAGAACGGCCATTTCATTCTTTCAACCAATCCACTCATTTCCTTAAATCTCATTTTTTTTTTTTCATCAGCTTATTTTCGTTTTACGTCATCTCGCGAGGGAGCTTTGAACTTCGCATGAGAAATATGACCTACAGAAAATTTTCTCGTTTCCTTAAAATACCCAGAATATCTCTCTCTCTCTCTCTCTCTCTCTCTCACTCTCTCTCGTACATATCATTTACCCTATGAATCAATACACTGAATCTTTCACAGCCAAAACCCTTAACACGACTTTCCTTATTACTTTAAAAGTACTCAAGTGAGGTCTCTCTCTCTCTCTCTCTCTCTCTCTCTCTCAACCTAGCTCTTGATATATCGTAATTCCTCTAAGCACCAAGAATATCTCTCTCTCTCTCTCTCTCTCTCTCTCTCTCTCTCTCACGTACATATCATTTACCCTTTAAATCAATACACTCAATATCTCACTGCTAAAACCCATAAAACGATTCCCTTATTACTTCAAAGTACTTAAGCTCTCTCTCTCTCTCTCTCTCTCTCTCTCTCTCTCTCTCTCTCTGTCCTCCAGAGTGATTTATAAAATGAAATTAAATCACCTGACTTTCTCATAGTAATTTAAGAGCTTATACAAAATCCAGATGGATCTCTTTCTCATGGTGATTTGGAATCTCAAATTAAACCGCCTGACTTTCTCACTCATAGTAATTTAAAGGCTTATAAAGCATTCGTCTCTCTCTCTCTCTCTCTCTCTCTCTCTCTCTCTCTCATTTATCCCTAGGACATAAATTTTACTGGAAAAATTATTCCAATTAACACATGGCACAAAATTTTATACCTCTTAGTAAAAAGTCGTGAAACTTTATAAATATCCATAAACAAAAGGAAATGTGTAATAACATCGCTGATACAAAAAGTTGGACTAGAATGTGAGAAATTTAGAAATTTAAGAAACCCTACTGATGTAACTTACTATTAACTAAGAATTACCTTATTAACTAACTCATTACTGAATAGTACCTTTTAAATGACCTGTATATATTCCACTTTAGCTATAATTCAACATTACAAATAGCTCCACAATAATTTAGCATAAAAACTACCTTTCGAGTGGCTCTATAACAATACCCAATCTTTTTCTTTCTCGATCAAAAACTGCAATAAAAAAAATCTATAGAATCACAAAACTATTTTCTAATAACTTCCGAGCCATAAATGTATCCTTTGTAGCGTTGTTCCTTGCAATTGCAGAATCCATAGAATTCCGGAAATCTTATCTCACAAACGCAATTTCGTTCTGAAGTCGAGGCTTCTTCATTTAGTACCAACCGTAGTTGCAATTTGGTCCCGCCAGGAGGCTCTGCCAGTCTCGAATTTGTTTACCTGTTATGAGGGGCGGAAACGGATGGTGTCTTTGTTCCATTATGGGATGCGGCATAAAAGAAGCTCCTAAGCACAGAAGAGACCACCTGGGATTTCAGAATTAGCCATGAAGACAGAGAGAGAGAGAGAGAGAGAGAGAGAGAGAGAGAGAGAGAGAGTATGCACACAGATGAAATTAAATGGATGGTAGTGCTGAACTGGTTTTGGACAGAATCTTTTTCTTTACACTCACACCCGACACACACACACACACACACACACACACATATATATATATACATATATATATATATATATATATATGTGTGTGTGTGTGTGTGTGTGTGTATACACATACAGACATACGTACACCTACCTACAAGAGTCTGGCAATTCAAACAATGAAGACACCAGTTACTGTCACATTTATCCTCTAAATACAGAATTAAAGCTATTCAATATCATTTGAAGTGTGAAAGGAATGGCTTTAACCAGGCAAATGTTACATGGGGAAGGATTTGTGTATCAAATTCCGATGAGAGAGAGAAAACTTGAGGGAAGAGCCTAAAGTGCTAGTGTCACTTACGGTGACTCGAGAAGATGGAATATGGAAAAGTGCTTGGAGAGGGTTGCCTGGATGGCAGTCGTCTTAAAGCAATCGAAAGTTTTTCAATGGAAGTAAAACTTCTGAGATCAGTTGAAGTGCTCAACGCCTTTCCATAGCAATTTGCCTCAGTTTGCATTATGGCATTGTTTTTCAGTTCTTTCTTTAGGTTCTTTGATTATACTTTTTAACAAATTAATATATATGTATATATATATATATATATATACATATATATATATTTATATATACTGTGTGTATATATATATATATATATATACTGTATATATATACATACACACACATATATATATATATATATACACACAGTATATATACATTGTATATATATATATATATATATATAAAAGCAAATGAATTTTTTCTACATTATCCAAATCATATAATACTATTCAAATCATTTGATATAATTTTCTTGTATTAAGTTGCTACGTATTTTTCCATCTATACCTTCACTTAATTATTGTGACAGTAATCCCAATATTATATTCCTCTCCATAAAAATCATGCATTTGTAAGGAAAAATACATATCTATTAATTCATTACTCTACTAATATATTTATATATTCTACCTAGAAAAGTATGTCCAATATAAAGCATCCATCTTTCCTCCCAGTGTTCTTACATTTCTGTTGTTGAGATGACAGAAAAGACCAGGAGATAAACTTGGAAGTTTGTGGAGTAATAAAAGCTGACAATGGAAGGCGGAGGGACTACTAATGTTTGCATGTGGTACAATGCTTATCGAAAATATAGAGACGATAGGGAATTCTGAGCCAGTATGAATTTTCTCGCGAAAGATAAAAACAAACACATTTCGTCAAACGGAAAACCTGTGTCAAGAGATCATTAGATACGA
>NC_090759.1:50954956-50962456 GCF_036898095.1 Palaemon carinicauda
TATAATATATATATACAATATTTTCATATATATATATATATATATATATATATAAAATCCAATCTCTCTTGTATATTCATCTCTCCACTTTTATGAAAAATGCAAACAAAGACTTGGGGAAAAGAATCTGTGTGCGAGGTCAGCCATGAAACTATGATGGCATTAAAGGCATGGCGAGAGAGAGAGAGAGAGAGAGAGAGAGAGAGAGAGAGAGAGAGAGAGAGGAGAGAGAGAGACCGCCTTCGAGTCCCCTCCTGAGACAGCACCACTTTGGTGAGAAAAAATATGCCTCAGGCACGAATTCATGGTTAAGCCATTGGCATTCTTTGATTTCTCTCTCTCTCTCTCTCTCTCTCTCTCTCTCTCTCTCTCTCTCTCTCTCTCTCTCTCTCTCTCTCTCACATATCCGTTTACATAAAATTTTGACCCACTATACTCTACCCATGCTAAAGATATGCAGCCATTTCTTTAACGAATCATGTTTTTCTTGATATTTTCCTTGTTCTGATTTTATATGAATAATCCGAAAGGGTTTTATTTTTTTATTCTTATTATGATTTCTTTGTCTAGTTTTCATCTATTCCCTTTACCTACTATATGCCAATCTGTCTATGTTTCGCTGTCAATCATTTGAGTCCTGTCTGCCTGATTGCTACCCACAATGGACTACTTTCCCTCCGCAAGGAAAATTTATTCAATTTTCCCCTTCCTACGAAATTCTCTTTGTTGTCTGGGTCACTCCTTCTGTTTAGTATTATGAACAGTGGGTGGAGATGACGAACAAGAGAGGTGATCCCTAACCCTTCTTAATTTAATAAAATGAGAAATATTGGTATATTAGTTGCCCCAAGTCGTGAAATAACTTTATTCTCTGCAACAATTTTGATGCTGCCTATTTATTCCCTTTATCAAATATCAAATATCCTTAAGTTTTCTGATAATCCTCAGCTTGCGTTGAAATTGTCATAAAATTACATTTATAAGTTTTCGGAAATATTTGAAACAATAACATCGTGTCTTCTACGTGATTTAGAACATGAATTTTATATTTCTCAATATCAATTGATGTAACCAGGAAAATAATGTCATTTATAATGACCGTCGAAATCCTTAAACTACTATAAAGCTATTTAACATTTATTCACCGCCTCAAACAAAATTCAGATTATTTCTTTAACACTTACTAAAATACTAGAAGCTATACAATCTGTTTCGCAAGCTACCGACCCCCACCCCTAACTAAAAATCGCGTTTATTATTATTATTATTATTATTATTATTATTATTATTATTATTATTATTATTATTATTTTATGCTAAGCTATAACTCTAGTTAGAAAAGCAGAATGCTATAAGCCCACGGGCTCCAACAAGGAAAAATAGCCCAGTACGGAAATGAAACAAGGAAATAAATAAACTGCAGAGAAGGAATGAACAATTAAAATGAAATATTTTAAGAACAGTAACAATACCGTATTAAATGAGATCTTTAATATATAAACTATAAAAATTTCAAAACAACAAGAGGAAGAGAAACAAGATAGAATAGCGTGCCGGAGTGTACCCCCAAGCAAGAGAACCAAATGGAGGCATCTATTTTACTTGCTGAAACCTTCACACACTTGGTGTAATTTCTTACTACTATTCAGAAAAAAAAAAATAGATTCTACTTTATCAATTATTTTGTTAAAATGGTGTAACCGAAAAAAAAAAAACCGCCAATACATATTCTAATTGAACTTTGACATCAAAAAAACATTCCAGCTTAACTTTGTGACTCCATTACTCATTCTAACTTGACATAAGTCCAAATTAGATTTCACTTTAATCTAAGAAGCCAATAAGCATTCTAACGTTTTTCGAGACTTATCACATTCTAACTTTTATTTCTCGATTCCAAAATACAATCTAACTCGACTTTGAAAATTCTATACACATTCAAACTTGATTTTTTTTTTCAATATACAAATATAGCTCAACTTAGAGACCTCTATTATATAAAAATTGGAAATTGACTCGTCGGAGAAGAAGAGCGCTAAAACATTATAAAGATTATGTGAAGGACGCAATATAATATTGCTGTGAGTCAAATAACATTAAACTTGTACTTAAAGCTTACCCAAAAAAAATTCTAAATTTACTTTGACTCCTGTACACATTTCAATATGAACTTTAGAACTTTAAACACATTTTAAGGTTCCTTTAAGACTTCTATACACATTTTAATATCAACTTTAGGACTTGAATTTCAGAATCCAAAACATATTCTGGCTTAACTCTGAAATTACTATACATATTTTAACTTAACAACAATACTTCAATAGACATTTTCTTTTCTTTTTAATTTCCCTATACTTTTTTCAAAAATATAATTTTATTAGTCTTGAGACATCTACAAAAACTATATAAATTCAAGACTCTAAAACATAATTTACGTCAACTTTCAATCTCCAAACATATTCTTTAACTTCAAGACACCGAAACATATTAAAGATAGACTTTGAGATTCCTTCAGACATTTCAACTTGAATTTCAGAGTCCAATATACATTCTAACTTCACTTTCAGACTCGTATACACAATCTAAATCGACTTTAACTGTAAGCCATATTCTATCTTAACTTTTAGACTACTATACACATTCTAACAGAAATTTAGGATTCCTAGCACGTTTCCTCAAACTCGAGATTCGAGATTCTCATGCATATTCTACCTAAATTTGTAGTCAATCTAAGTATATATACTTAATTTGACTATAATACCCCTAAGCAGACTTTACCTTAATTCTGAAATTCTTGGAGACATTTTAACAAGGGTTTAAGCTCTAAAACACATACTAGCTTCACTTTGAGACTACTGTGCACATTCTAACTTGACTTTAATACTCCTAAACAATCTAATTTAACTTCTGAACTCTAAAAAAAACATTTAAACTTAAATTAAGCCTGCAATGCACATTCCGGCTTAATTTACAGACTGCCATACATATTTTAACGTGACATTATGACTAAAAACACATTTGAGCTTAGCCTTAAGACTCCTAGGCACTATCTAACACCACATAACGACTCTAAAATACATTTCAACGTAAATTTGAGACTCCTATACGCTTTTTAACTTTACTTTAATACTCCATAACACATTTTAGCTCAGCTTTGAAACTGCTATAGGCCTATACATTTTACCTCAACATCAAGAATTTAAAGCCCATTCTAGGTTGACATTTACTCATATACAAATTTCAACTTGACATTGAGAAACCAAAACATTCTAGCTTAACCATCAGACTATTATATACATTGTAACTTCATTCTAAGACTTCAACGGCGTCAATGACCATAGATGTCAGGATGCCAGAAAACCTCAAATCAATCAATCAATCCAAGACTTCAATATTAACATTACCGTACCATAACTCAGCGACTTTCATAAACATTCTAATCTGACCGTAACCCAAAAACCCCACATTCTGTATAAACTTTGAGACTCCTATGCAAATTCTAACACTAACCTAAGACTCCCAGTACATTCTAGTCTAACATTCAGACTCTTATACCTGTTGTAACTGATCTTTAATTAAGACTCCAATATACCTTCTAAGTCTATAACTAAAAAATTAATATTTGGCTAACATTCAGACTCCTATACACATTCTATTCAAACATCGCATTAAGGCTGAACTTATTCTGGCTTAAAATTTTAAATTCCAATACACACCAGAACTTAATTTTATGTTCATACCCCATTCGAATTGGACTTATAGACTCTTAAACACTTTGTAATCTAATTTCAAAGTAAAAAATTAAATATTATATTTCAAATTCAGACTCTAAAATACATTCTAGCTGAACTCTGATACTATCTTCACGTCTGAGAATAACTTTGAGACTCCTATTTACACTCTGACTTGAATTTAAGATAAAAAAACACACTACATCCAGACTCCCATACACAATCTAACAACTTCATAACAATAGGACACATTTTAGCTAAGCTGTGAAACATCTACACACATTTTAACTTGATTTACGACTCCAAACACAAATTGGCTTAACTTCAGACTACCTAGCATATTTTAACTTGACTAACATTCTAGCTTAACCTTGAAACTCTAAAATACATTCCAACATGACTTTATGAGACTACAAAACATATACTAACTTCACTTTAAGTCTACCTCATACATTCTAATTTCCCATTAAGATTTCAAAATAATTCTCTCTTACTTTTCCAACCACTGTACACATTCAAAACTCAATTTCAAGACTAAAAAAATGTTAAGTTAACTTTCACATTCCTATACACATTCTAACTTGACTTTAAAACCCCAAAACACATCACAGCTTACCTTCCAAACATCTATAGACATTCTAATGTGACAATAAAACTCATAAATATATTCTACCTTGACTTTGACCACTCTTTACCTTCCGACTTTAATTTGAGATTGCAAAACACATTCTATCTTAATGTTGAGACTCCATAACACATTCCAACTTATAATTATTACTCCAAACACATTTTGGCTTTCATTTACCTCCCATACTCATTATAACTTGAGTCTAAGACATCGCAACATTACATAGATTAACATTCAGTCTACTATATACATATAAACATGACTAAGAATAAAAACACATTTCAACATAACTACCACACTTCTATAACAAATCTTATCTGGGCTTGAGACTCCAATACTGATTCTATATAATTTTTGAGACACACAGATACATTCTCCTTTAACTTTAGCAATGGTAACATTCTAACTCAACTTTGAAACTTTCCACATTCAAACACGACTTTAGGGCTTGGATACACATTCTAACTTGGCTAGGAAATTCCTATGCATATTTCAGCTTAACTTTGAGACTCCTTCATATATTACGACTTGACTTCCAGATTTAAAACCCGGTTCTAGCTCATCTTGAAGCTTCTTTACGCAATTTAACATGATTCTACCATACCAATATACATTCTAACAAGACAGAAAACTCCTATTTACATAAAACTATTTTTCGACTCGAAAATACATTCTAGTAAAATTTGAGACTCCTAAACACATCCTAACTTTACGTTAAGATTCCAAAGCCTATTCTAGCTCAAGTGTGGGATCTTTATACACAGTCTTAACTTTTGACTTACAGAAGATTCCAAAGCTAAGCTACAAGACTCCTGATTACATTCTAACATGACTTAAAGACTCAAGTACATCTTCTAGTATTACACTGAGACTTATCTATTCTAGCATAACATCAAGTCTCCAATATATATTTTAGCTTATGTTTTAGTTTCCAGTACACATTACAGTTTAACAATGACACTTCAATAAATATTGTAGCTTGACTTCGAGAGATTAACATAATTTTAGCTTGGCTTTAAGACGAAAATACACATTCTAGCTTAAAGTTGAGACTCAAATGTAAATTTCAGCTTGTCTTGAATGTTCCAATACACATATTAGCTCAAGTCTCAAGACTCTAAAGACTTTTTAAGGCTTAACATCAAGTACCCATTACACATTCTAGTCTTAAAAATTACAATTAACTCTTTAGGTTAACTTAAGGTCTCCAGTACACATTTTTGTCAAACGTTAAGTCTAAATCACACATTTTACTTTCACTTTGAGTCACTTCTACGCACTTTGGCTTTTCATTGACATTCCAATACAATCCATTTTAACAGCGACACGCCAATACACAGTTTTACACAAAATTGAGATACGATAACTTTGAGAAACTAAATACAACCTGAGACGCTAACATACATTACGAGACCAATATGAACTGCTTTACCTATGCGACCACAATACGCATTCTACTTTAACATTTTGATACCTGTACCCATTGGCTCAGTTTTGAGACACCAACACAGTGTTGTCGAATTTTGAGAACCCGGTAGCTCTGTACTTACGATTGAAATACCGATACACACTATAACTTGTCTCCAAAACACAAATACAAATTAGCTTCACTTCGGTAGAAATAACATCATAATTTTCAATGAATAAAAGAGCGAAATACCAACGATTCTCACCAAAACAAAATTAGATGACTTAAAAGTCTCTTGAACATTTCATATTTATGTTTGTAAGATATTACATGAACTTTAGAAAAAGGACAGAAATAATCTTCTGAATATTCTAGACTGAATAAAAAGTTAAAATTCTACGACATTACCCCCCATAGCATATTATCTTTTGACGGACCTTTTATAATTCCAACAGTTAAGACCTAATTTTCTCTATACTGGCGTCCATTAATCAATCAATTTCCCCTTTCCCTTCCTTTACTCTTGAGGTTAGAGGAGAAGGGTAAGCTATTCTCAGAGTTCCCAACCAATAAAAATGAGAGAAATAATAATTAGACAGGTAATGTCAAGGTGTTGACAATTTGAGGATTGAAAATTCTGTCAATATAACTGTTGCCCATACTCACAGCAATGTAAATATTAGTTATTATCTAAAAGTAATTTAGGCCATTTGTTTTATTCGCCATGTGCAGCTCATACTTCAATAATATTTACTATTTCAACATGAAGAAATTTAAATATGCACAAACCTTAGAAACATGAAACCAAACGGCCTCGGTTCTTCTATGAATTAGTTCACTTGAACCCTATTATCATTAGCATCCATATTAATATGATGAAGGTGATATTGATGATGATAGCATTAACATAATAAAAAGAATAGGGGGAGAAGGCGTATATAGCCTACTTATGGATGAATTGCTACATTCAACACAATCTTATCTGAGAATTTACCTTTGACGAACTTACAGCATCAATTATTGGTTTTCTTAACTTTAATACAATTTCTATCTTTAGATGAAACCTTAACTCAAAATAGGAGAGAGAGAGAGAGAGAGAGAGAGAGAGAGAGAGAGAGAGAGAGAGAGAGAGAGAGAGAGAGAGAGAGAGACTTTAACTACCTCAGATATTTATCCGGAATGAAAGCATACATACAATATGATTTAACTCTAAAATTTTAAATCATTAAGAAATGTCTCCAAAATGTTAATGCTATGATTCATCATCGTTACTTTCTATTGAAAAAAGAAAAATTCTGAAAAAAAAAAAACTAGCATCAACCGACGGCAAAAGAGAATAATGTGAAGTTGTTCAATCTATAGGGACAGTGTCGTTCAAAACACGGTACACTATTGCATAACAGGTCTTACGTAGACGTTCTTGGCATCGTGGGCTATAATCAGAATAGGAATCGATGTCAGCCTTTGGCTAAGGGCTCCATTAATATCCTTGTCCCCCTGGTTGCGAGGTTTTCTTTAAAGATTCAGAACTGGTTGATTAAAGAAAACGGGAATTAAAGGGAAGGCTATACAATAACAAGATGAATAATAATTTAAAATTAACAGAGTTCCTGCATTGGAAAATTACATAAAAATGCGCATACATATACATATATCTAAACACACAATTTATGAGCAATTGGGTGTCTGTGTATGTATATATGAATGCATATATATATATGTATTTATATACA
>NC_090759.1:50984956-50987456 GCF_036898095.1 Palaemon carinicauda
CACATCGTTTCTACTGAGGACTTTCATTTTCTGAGTTCTAAAGGAAGGCGGGGCTAAGACCTACCTTGCAAGAATTGCTGGGAAACCACAAGAATTTTTCGGGTACCACTATTCTAGAAGCAATTACTGATATAATGTAGTAAAGCTAAAAAGTAATGTTTGGTCGTTATAACAAATAAAATAACTGAGTTTTGAAATTGAGTTATTCAAATAACCTGTCAATACAGTATATTCTCAATATATTTTCTGCTTTATGTCCTACAAAAATCTGACTTCGTCAATAACATATTGCGAAGTAGATAATCAATTCATACTAACCTCATATAAATAATTTACCACAACACAAATCCAATAGTCGCAAGTGCACTACGGGTGAAAATCGTTATCAGACCCCTTTAGCGTGTGACGTTACGAACAGATTGATTGATTGTGACGTATAGATCTCCTGTTATTGTTATAACAATAACTATGTATGCGACTACTACTGCTACCGTAATGGTGTCCTTTTTTTTGACATGCCAAGCTACCTATAAATACACACGTGGCCATGGCGATAACTTCTTTGCTAGTTTTCCTGCTTTTGTCAAGATTCCAATATATTTTTCTTTGGGAGTCAAAATTACAGTGTATTTACGCGGTCAAAGCCAAACGATAATTTTTTTTCGTGAAGGGTCAAGATTAAAGGTCATCTTTCCCCAAATGGTGGATATCTGGGTTTATATTGCTTTAAAACCTACAAAACTGGGAGTTTAATTAGGTAAATTTCATAAAATCTATTAAGTTTGTTGCATTTTATAACAATTCTTTTTTGTATCGTAATTACTCTTAACATTTTTAGTATTATCATCTAACTAGGAGGTCAAATGGATGTAGGAAAATGGGAAATTTATAATATTAGGCGTTAGTGTTTAAATAGGAGAAAATAATTAGTTAAAATTAACACTGATAATATAGATTATATTCCTAAAAATAAACCTCTAG
Organism: Palaemon carinicauda; assembly: GCF_036898095.1. NCBI lineage: Eukaryota > Metazoa > Arthropoda > Malacostraca > Decapoda > Palaemonidae > Palaemon > Palaemon carinicauda. The sequence goes on from NC_090759.1 coordinate 50,985,938, forward strand.
TAACAATAAATAAAATTAATTGAAAATAAAGATATGAAAAGTCTTATAACCACTAATGAAAGACACTAATAAAAACACCAATAAACCAAAACTTTTTGCTTTAATAATACCGTGTTATAAACATTCTAATCAAGGGTAAAAGGTCTTATCAAATCAGAAAGCGGTAAAAGGTAATAAAATGAAACTAGGAGACCGGTAAAAGGTCTTGACAATTTTACGAGCGGTTAAAAGTTCAAATCAAATAAGCAATACAAACTCTTAAACTAACAAAAGTTTATACTAAGTCTCATTAGGAAAAGGTAAAAGGTCAACAAGAGTTAGCAAGAAGTAAAAGTTAACTAACGATAATGAATAGAATCAGTACGATGGGGAATTCTGTTTGATTGAGACCAAAAATCGTCATGACACCAGAGAAGAAAATAAGAACATGAAAACACTAAGATGAGAGAGAGAGAGAGAGAGAGAGAGAGAGAGAGAGAGAGAGAGAGAGAGAGAGAGAGAGAGAGAGAGAGAGAGATTATTGAATGTTCTGATGCATACAACAGTTTTCCACGGCATCTAGTTTTTCTTCCTACGTTAACTCTATTGTCCCATCACGCCGACTACAACGGTTGACTAAAAACTACGTACAGATAAAAGACAGAAATTCCTGGTACACCTTGCTCTGGGAAGTAGACACAACCACACCCTTACTTCGGGGCGAGTTCTTGTGTTTAAATCCCACCCACTACTTCTGCCATCTTCTCCCTACACTGTGGCTGGGTGCACTTCTTCCGAACGAGGTGTACCAGGAATTTCTGTGTTCAACTGTACATGAATCGTTGCTTAGGGGAACAGAGGCATAATCTATCTTTAGGAACATCCCCATCTGTTCCCACTGACGGTCCGAAATTCGTCAGAGAGAGAGAGAGAGAGAGAGAGAGAGAGAGAGAGAGAGAGAGAGAGGAGAAGAGAGAGAGAGAGAGAGAGAGTATTGCCAGCAGCATAATTAATAATACATACGTGAAAATATATCGCTCTTTAAGATTTCAAATTGCACAGATTAGAAAAGGTCGGAAATTATAACTTTTTGACAGTGAAGTTATGAAAAGGCAAATAAAAGATGAAAAATACGCAATCTACGGTCTCGCTCTCCTCATTATATTTCATTCTTGGAATAATTCATTCTTTAACAGACCTAACTAATAAGCGCGACCTGGCAGAATTCTGGACAATTAATCCTTCACTGAACAACAAGCATTTAGACAAAGGCTATCTCGCCCTTTGCCCCATGATTGGAAACATAAAATATGAAAACCTCTGAACCTCGGTGGAACTTCAAAAGTTCAAACTTGCAGTGAATCTTTTCCTGTTGTACAGGCTGCCACAAGTCTCTTTTTATAGTTTATATAAATAAAATTTATTCAAATGTTGTTACTTTTATCAAAATATATTATTTTAATTTGTTTATTACATCTCTTGTAGTTTATTTACTTATTTCCTTTCTTGACTGGGTTATTTTTCCTTGTTGGAGCCCTTG
>NC_090759.1:50992456-50994956 GCF_036898095.1 Palaemon carinicauda
CAACCTACTACCTACTTGTTCAAGATGAGCAACTTGCAATTATCAAACAATTCAAAGGCTTGGTGTAAGGAATGTACTGTTGAGAGTAGAGGTAGAGTTAATCCACCTCTATTCAAGTTTGTGAAAAATTCTGAATTAATCTCATGATCGTCGTCATGTTCAGTTGCGATAAAAAATATTAGCTCCAGATGTCCAACTAGAAAAATAATTTCATGTCTGACACTGGCATTAGATTTAACTAAGTCTTCGGTGTCAGCATAAGTGATGTTGAAAGATGATCTTCAATACGAACGTTACCGGTATAAGACACATTATGAGACTGGCGAGGGGTAGACTCATAATTCAAAACTGCATGAAGGTTCTTGGCTAGCGCACTTGCCTTGATATCTACAATGTCAGTGTAGTACTTAGCCCCACTGCGTGGTTTTCCTTGACCAAAGAACTATTCAAGGATCTCATCAGCATATGCAACAGGCAGAACATAGATGAAGTTATGGGGAGTCAATAGAAACTCTGCGGCCTAAATGTTAGCCCTTGTAAACATCACTAATGATTCTGCAGTTTGCTGAGCGATTTTTATGTCCGACTTCGACCACCTGCCCATACACAAGAGGATATAATCTCACAAGTTTCATTAAATTTCTTGAAAGTAGTGAAATTACTGGTACGCGGTTGATGACAATCATCAATGTTAATACCGGAACACCAATCTTTCACATTCGTCACGTGGAACCAATCAATGAAGAGCTTGACAAAAATGGTGTCCCCTCTAATGCCAAATTTATCAGAGCAGTAACATTTTTGTTACTGATGATCTGGCAAACAAAAGGTACCATTTGTCTCTGCAACGGCTTTGGATACACAGCTGTGCACGTGATCTTGCTTAGACGGATACTGTTTCTCCGGTCTTCATCCTATAGTGCTTCTATATCTTTCTATCGTGCAACATATGTTTACCATATTCATAAAATAAACTTCGTTATCATGCACGGTTATCCAGTTATTTAGTATATTTCTTCTAAATAATGGGCATGGAAAAAAAGGAAAGCATGAGAATTTATAAAATGTATGAAGGCTTTATTTGTATTGGAATTATCACCTACACATGAAATTATGCTATCCCTAGCAGTGCTAACTGTTACTATAGCCTCTAGATCTAAAAGAATTTCCTCGGGTTCAATTAAGTTTTGAAATATGGTAAATGCGTAGAAAATATTTGGGCCAACCAAAATGGGAGACAAATTCAAACACCACAGTATATGTTGCGAGAACTTCGGTATCACCAGAACTTTTATAAGTGTAACTAACAACACGACCACCTGAGTACCTAAATGTTGACAAGATTTTGTTGAGGTTGAAACTTTTAGAAAAGTTGCTCAAAGTTTTCTTAATGTAGTCTGTAGGAGAGTAGTTTTTTTTTAACAGTTCCATTCTAGGTTAAAGAACTGAACCCGACTTGTGTAGCATTTGATATGCAGCTGGTGAAATGTTATTTAGTTAGGCAGTAAAAATATAGAGATTTCTGTCAAAGTAATTGCCTTATGTATGGGTGACCAATAAGGGTGACTGAGAATTAGGAATCTAAAAATGAGGCAAATCAGAACAACTCGTGCAGTTCAATTCCCCTCTATAGCTCTTTTCAGATAGTCTGTATCTTTCAACTCGAATAATGTTATGCATGACAGAATTTTACCATTTACTGAAAAGGATATTATTTTGTAGACAACCAGCTTTAGAAAAATATTTCAATTTTTCGCTATGCATTTAAGATGCAGACAGACATCTACACCATTATCATGGCGCACATGACATAACTTAGCGTTATGGTGGCGAAACATGGCGATTGTTGGCGACTTTGTCGTTAATACATCGTAGTTACGTCGTAATGGCTAAATTTTCCCCATTATGAGGATCGCGGCCTTAGATCGCAAGTGTGAGACTCGGGCATTAAAAAGGGGGGAAACTGTGGCTAAATAAGCGCAAATTTAACTAAGAAATAGAATAAATAAAAAATATACTGAGTTCCAATAAATAAATACTAAAAATAAATGGAAGCCTTTGAACGTCAAAGTAAAAAAGGTAGTGAAAAATTTTCAATTAGTTAAGGATGTTTTGATTAGTTGAGTTGCCAATTGTGGGATTTTTCAAATGTCCTCTGGTTTACTAATACGTGTGAACACATTTTCTAGATAAATAAAAAGAAATATTCACTGTATATAACAGAAAACAATGGAATGATTAATATAAACAGAAGTAAGAAAATGATCTACTATTAATACAAACACACACTACACACACACAAACACACACACACACACACACACACACACATATATATATATATATATATATATATATAAATATATCAGTGTATATATACATATATATATATATATATATATATATATATATATATATATATATATATTTATATGTATATATACACTGATATATTTATATATATATAAATTTATATTATATATATACATATATATATGTA
>NC_090759.1:51010127-51022627 GCF_036898095.1 Palaemon carinicauda
ATATATATATATATATATATAGAGAGAGAGAGAGAGAGAGAGAGAGAGAGAGAGAGAGAGAGAGAGAGAGAGAGAGAGAGGAGTTGTCACGTCAATAACCCCTATCTTTTTCGTTCATTCCTTAAAAGCCCCGAGCATCAAGCAAGGCATTGCACCTGTTTCGCACTCCAACCACAAAAAAAGACACTCCAAAAAGAGAAATAATTTATGGTTCATAGAAATGGCCGTTACTTCTCGTGCATCTTGGTGCATTCGAAAATAGCCTAGTAACTTTCTTTGCTTCTTGGCTCAATGGTGATCTTTTTTCGGAGGGGTTTCTCAAGAAAAAGTTTCATATAAATTATTTTTCGAATTTGAAAATTTATTTTATAATCCAATTTTTATAGTTTAAATGAAATTTAACATATTGAAGTTTCTTACAAGATACTAATTAAGTTGAGAATCCTGAATCATCTTTATAATGGTAATAAAATATTTATTTTAATACTGCTACTGTTACTGAAATATTTTATTTTCCTCACTGGGCTATTTTCCCTGTTTGGGCCTCTAGGCTTACAGCATATTGCTTTTCCAACAAGTTAGAGCTTAGCAAGTAATAATAATAATAATACCTGCTTATATTAATGAAGCTGAAAGCACATCGTTTTTAATAATGTCTGTATCCAACATTTATTATATGAAACTGAAATTTCATCTATGATGAACGTCATTTACTTTATTCATTAAAGAAATTCACAGACATATATTCAAGCGATTTAATCAAAATTTCATCTCACTTTTAGTTATTCTTTAAAATTTGAGTGTTTTGTTGCAAATGCCTACTAGTGTTAAAGTACTTACGATAATAATATCTTGTGTTATCAAGCGGAACTTTAACCTGCTTTAGATGTTCTCTTCCTAGATATTTCATTTGATACTGGTCATGAACTTTATACCTAAATCTGGCCCTTGATCCCAATACTGTTTTCTGAAATCTAAATTTATGTTGCCTATAATAAACTTTTATTCAATACCCATGTTGCTTATGAAGGCTTTTCCATAGAATATCAATTACTTACGGACAATTTTAAAAATGACTTCCTTAAATAAATATGAATCAATTTTCTGAAATATATTAATTTCATCTTTTTTTTTTCATTTTAACTTAGAAAATTCCGCGAATTAATTCCTTGATTAAACATTGCCCATTAATTGAATTCAATCTCTCGCAAAGCTGTTTCTTCATTTTGCTATATACTTTAATCGCATCAGTAAACATTCGAGGCAATTATTTCAATACCAGGCAATTTGCAACGAAAGGAATTAAAGGTAGTTTACCTAATCAACTTTTCTGCAACATCACGCTACTTAGCCAACTAACAAGCCACCCAGCCAATATCGCCAGATATGTGGCCTTGGGAGACCATTCCGTGCCAAGATGCAAATGAGAGAAAATCTGAAGTTGCATTAGAAATTCAAATTTAATTGAGTCCATATAACCAAAAAACAGTGGGATAGAGGTAAACCTAATGGCTAGGACATTAATCTATGATTATCATTGTCATTGCAATGTCTCTCTTGAAAGTATGAAACTAAAATCAACTGTCAAATTATACATAAAATCATATCCGAATAAAAATCCCATCTTGAAAATTTAGTAATGGCATCAATCAATTTAAAAACAGCTGGGTTGGTACTAGCGAATCTGTGCTTATCTCTCTCTCTCTCTCTCTCTCTCTCTCTCTCTCTCTCTCTCTCTCTCTCTCTCTCTCTCTCTCTCTCTCTCTCTGTATAAGTACGTGTATGTATATATATATATATATATATATATATATATATATATATATATATATATATATATATATATATATATATATTTTTTGGGCTCAAGCCATGTCGTCCTGATGGAAGTTCCTATAGGGTAGCTTCCTAGGGTATATTACAACTACGGCGATATTCCCAGAGAATTTACCTTAAGGTACCAGAATTCTAACTCCTGGAGCGAGTATCCCTCGTGAAAGGGATATCGCGACATATCAGAGGACGTATTCTAGACACGTCACATGGCAATCTACGACCTGAACAGAGATTCGTCTCGTAGGAGGGAGATTGACGAGATACGAATTCGGGAAAGAAAAAGGGGGAGCCGCTCCCAAGGCTTCCCTATCCCCCGATTCGTATGCGTGCCTGGCGCCAATCCTGGCGCCATCTGTATTCCTTTTTGCGTAGCTTAACAACTCGGTGTTTTTTCCTGTTTTTCTCGCAAATCTTGGATTTATTCAGCTTTTCATGGCTTCTTCGTCTTCGTTGACCTCGGATAAGTTGAGTATAGTGTCTGTTATGTATAAATGTAGGCTCTTGGTAAAATTTTGAGTGATTAATAGGATTAATCTTTGATACAAGAGCCGTAGCCTACCAGAGGTGTCCTGGACACTGTCACTCGCTAGGTATAAATTAGTTAGTCAGAGTGACATTCCTGGTTGTTTTGCTTAATAAATTTTAGCTATTTAGCTTTACATAGGATTTCCTTTCGTGCTTAGTATTATTTGGCGAAGTATTCGCCATTCTGGCCTACGCTAGGCCATGTAGCCTAGTCGTTTGGTCCTAGTACTTAATGCATGATTTTGGTTTTTCCGAGTGTAATTAAAATTTTATTGAAGCTTTAGGCTATATTTTATACATTTTAGACTGTGTGGAATATTTCCAAGATTGTATACGTGAGAGTTTCGGTGAATTAGGTAATCGATTCTCTTGGTGCCTAGGCTAATTGCTTATGGAGCCTTAGTATACTTTATTATTCTCCCCGGTTGCTTTCTTTTCTTCGGAGAAGGTATGCAATCCCTTTCCCTCTGTTTAAGCCTTGGGCTTATCCCTAAGTGGTTTTTTCCGAATTTATTTTCGATAAAACTATACTAGGGTGTTACTGTACCTTCCTGTTCCAGCAAAGTCTGGTTCAAAGAGGGACAGAACAACAGAGTTTTTAGTCTGAGTCCGTGTTGTCTGGCTTGGGGCAGAGTCTCCCTCGCTGACCTAACACTTACAAAGGGAGCTTAGCTCCCTTAGGTCACTATCGAAGGTTTCTGTAAGTTATGATTCCTTCTTGTGTGATCGACCAGACTAAGTCCTGTTGCTGTTCTCGGGGAGGATAAAATCTTCCCTTGGGAGTAGCAACGCCTTCCTTGCTTTGGTGCTCTGGAGGCTGGCAGGTATTATACTACTGTGCTGGCCCTTTCCCTTAGATCTCCCTTAGGCTAAGACAAAGTTCTTGGCTGCGGGTGATCTGTCACTAAAGCAAGGTTGGCAGGACCCTCTTGTCCCTTCCCCCTCTATCTCCGTAATGGCCTAGCCATTACTGTACTGTACCTTGCCGGCCGGCAGAGCTGGCCGGCAGGGGTATTACTGTACTGTATGTCATTCTACTTCTGGACCTAGTATAGGTTGGGATGTGGAATTGACTAAGCCCATTGCCGGCCGGCAGAGATGCTGGACGGCAAGGGTCTTATGTTTTCGAGTGCTGCCCGGACCTCTCTTGGTCCCTCATCCATGCCTGCCGACAGAGCCGGACGGCATTGGTCAAGGAAGCCTGAATTAAGTTTCTCCCCTTCCTTATATGCACTCTTTCGGTTGCCGGGCTTGGGGGGTTGTGTACACTCTTATCCCGGCATCCATTCTATTTTCTTCTAGTGCTGTACCTGTCCCGGCTGCCGGCCTATGAGGCCGGCAGCCGGGCAGGTGTAGTCTTCTGGTTCTTTTGCTGCCGGCTGGCATCGGTCTTGTACCTTTGCCGGCCGGCTTATGTCAGTCCTTGTCTGCCGGTCACCAAGAGTGTGGCTGGCAGCTGGGTACTACCTTGTGTAGTTGCTGGCCGGCAATCATTGCCGGCCAACACTGGCTGTTGCTGGCCGGCAGCTGCTGCCGCCGGCACAGGCATTTGAACCAGAGGGCTGCCGCCCTATAGCTGTTAAGTAGTATACTTTAAAGCTAATTGTGGTGTGTGCCGGCCGGCAAAGGCAGGCCGGCACACATCCTCCTATACTGTACTAGTATTCTTCTGTATAGCATATACAGTAAGAAGAAAACTATAGTAAAAGTTTAGGTACAGCACTGTATCTTCTAACACTATTGTGTTTTCTTGCACAGCCCTTTGCTGTTGCCCTCAGACAGGAAGCAGAGTTCTTCCCCGTCTATTATCCAGGATTTTAAAATAATTGCCTAGGTGTGAGCTCCACCTGTTTCCTCTGGAAACCTTGCATTGGTTACTCTAGTAGAGATAAACCATTTTGATTTTATTATCTGGAAGGCTGCAACAATGGGTTGTGAGGGAAACACAAGTGTGTGTCTTTCCTTTATGAATTGTTATGCTATACTATGCATATCCAGTGATACATAGTTCACTTGATACTCATGGAAATTTCTTCTCTTTACAGGAGGACCCTCCGAAGTGCGGAAATGTTTTCTGCAATGTCCGCAGCAAGAACCTCTGCGGACATGAGTGTTGTAGGAGACACGCAGCATGCGCTGTCTCCAAGGATGATCTCCAGTATTGGGACCCTCAGGTATGTACTGTATGCACTAACCTGATTACTGAGGCTTTTGATTCCCCTAGAACGGCGGAATCAAGGGATATAGCTAGGGAAAAGCTTCGTACTTGGGTAAGGGGCTTCAAGAAGAACACCTCTGGCCCTTATCTTCCAAGTGAGAAGATGAGGGCGTATCTTTTTCCCCAGGCATCAGCTGAGGCAGTGATTCCCCAGCCTCAAGAGGAGATCCCTCAAGATGAAGTCCAGGTAGACGAGGAAGTCGCAGATGCGATGCAAGACATCCAGTTGTGTGACAGGATGTCTGACCTGGACGAACGTTTGGAAGAAGACCTCCTGGCAGAAGGCCAGGATCAAGTTCAAACCCCGGATGTCGTAGAGGATGAGGTCGACGAGGTGTCGGCTACTCCGGTTCAGATGCCGGAGCCTATCCCCTCAACATCGGCTGGTCTCCCAGTAGAACTGGGACAGGCCCTCTCTTCGATTGTTGGAATGATCCAACAAATGCAGAAGGAGAATCAGGAGAAGGCGGCTGCAATGGAACTGCGTATGCAGTCCCTGGCAGAATCACATGGGCCCCGGAAAAGGCTCAATGTGAAAGACCTTCCCATATGCTCAGATGCTAACCCATGGAGGTATGCTGAGCACATGCCGATGACGACTGGAAAGATCGTCATCTCGGATAAGCTGGGTTCAGTTCCCCTAGAGGAGGTAGAATTCTGGCCCAGCAAGGCATCATATCCGGACTGCTATGTCCGGCTGAGAAAAGAACCAGCTTCAAGGGAGGAGACAGAGCCGAAGGAGGTCATTATTATGGACCACGCTAAGGCTCAAGCCCTACTTTCATCCTCGATGAAAGAGAGGGGCTTCTCGAATTCGAAGGTAGCTGCATTGAGCAAGAAGCTCCCTTCGTTTGTGTCCTCTCCTGATAGAGCCTTCCCCTTTTTACAGAAAGGGTTTGCGGCTGTCCTAAAGGCAGTCGAGGCCAGCAAGCCTTGCCCCTCCCTGGAGGAGTGTAAACCCTTGTCGCTGGCTCTACCTATGGACCACAAAGACTGGAAGGATGTCCATCTGACATTCTCAGTGGGAAAGTTGGAGGCTGATATTGCCGGACGGCAATTCGGCGAGGACCTCCCCAAGCTGTCCGAATCTCTTTTACGAAGAGAGTTCGAGACAAAAGAAAGACTGGCTGCCTCAATGTCTCATCAGACTACTCTCGAGACGATGGCAAGTGACCCCAAGGTCCATGAAATGTTCATGGTAGTGGCTAAGTCTCACCTAGCCACAGTGACGAAGGACCTTTATAGCTTCGTCAAGGCAAGGAGAGCTTGCAGGGAGTTCGTGTTCACCGGGGCTTCGGTGAGACACGAGCCAAGGAAGTTAATCTCCTCCAACATTTGGGGAAAAGACCTTTTCCCTACCGATGTGGTCAAAGAGGTTGTTGATAAGGCCGCCGTGGAGAATAGAAACCTTCTCCAGAAGTGGGGCCTGGCTATCAAAAGAAAATCTTCCCCGGATGAGGGTCCTCAACCAAAGAGGAAGAATATGAAGACTAGGCTACCATTTCGGCCAGCCAAGCCTTATAGACAGCAACAGCAACTGCAATTGCCTTTGCCTCCAGTGCCCCAGATGGTGGCACAAACCCCGACTGCCTTTCAGTGGGTACCCCAGGCTGTGCCAGGTCAGTCAACCACATTCGCCCCAACGTTCGAAGGACAGTCTTCTTCCTTTCGTGCAAAACCTAGAGGAGCAGCCAGAGGCTCGTCTAGGCGCCCCTCAAGGGGAAGGGGATTCAGAGGTGGTCGTGGTCAGGGAGGCAAGACCTCAGGACGGCAGTCCAAGTGAAATGATACCGGTAGGAGGGAGACTGATGAAATTTTGGGATCGCTGGACCTTCGATCCCTGGGCCCAAAGCCTACTCAAGAATGGACTGGGTTGGAGCTGGTACAGCACTCCACCCCCATGCCTTCGGTTTTTCCAACACTCCACCCCCATTTTGGAGGAGTACGTTCAAGAACTGTTGGAGAAAAATGTGATCCGAAAGGTGAAGTCCATCAAATTCCAAGGGAGGCTGTTTTGTGTTCCCAAGAAAGACTCGGAAAAGCTCAGAGTCATTCTGGACTTGTCACCACTCAACAAGTTCATAGTGAATTGCAAATTCAAGATGCTAACACTGCAACACATAAGGACCTTACTGCCCAAGAGGGCATACTCAGTCTCTATAGACTTGTCAGACGCCTATTGGCACATTCCAATCAGCCGTCGACTCTCCCCCTACCTAGGGTTCAGGCTACAACGGAAACTGTACGCCTTCAGAGCCATGCCATTCGGGCTAAACATAGCCCCAAGGATTTTCACGAAGCTTGCGAGCGCAGCTCTCAAACAATTACGCCTAAAGGGAATTCAGGTAGTAGCCTACCTGGACGACTGGCTGGTGTGGGCAGCATCCGAGACCGAATGCTTGCAAGCTTCCAGTCAGGTGATCCAGTTCCTAGAGTACCTAGGCTTCAAGATCAACAAGAAAAAGTCTCGACTTTCTCCATCCCAAAAGTTCCAGTGGCTGGGAATCCACTGGGACCTTTTGTCACACAGTTTCTCCATCCCAATGAAGAAAAGGAAGGAGATAGCGGGCTCTGTCAAGAGACTTCTAGATTCCGAAAGGATATCAAGACGCGAACAGGAGAGGGTACTAGGCTCTCTCCAGATTGCTTCAGTGACAGACCCAGTGCTAAGAGCACAGCTAAAGGATGCAACCGGAGTTTGGAGAAGGTATGCATCAAACGCGCGAAGAGACCTGAGAAGACCAGTGCCGCCTCGGCTACGTACTCTTCTCAGACCTTGGTCCCAAGCCAGACATCTAAAGAAGTCTGTTCTTCTTCAGCCACCTCCCCCGTCGATGACGATTCACTCAGACGCCTCAAAGGAGGGATGGGGAGGTCACTCTCATCGCAAAAAAGTCCAGGGGACTTGGTCCAAGCTATTCAGGACCTTTCATATAAACTTTCTAGAAGCTATGGCAGTGCTCCTTACCTTAAAGAAAGTCTCCCCGCGTCACTCGATCCACATAAGATTGGTGACAGACAGCGAGGTGGTTGTGAGATGCTTGAATCGACAAGGGTCGAGGTCACCACCTCTCAACCAAGTGATGTTAGCCATTTTCCGATTGGCGGAAAAGAAGAAGTGGTACCTGTCGGCAGTTCACCTTCAAGGAGTCCGCAATGTGACAGCGGACGCTCTATCCAGGTTCACACCGATAGAGTCGGAATGGTCCTTAGACGCAGGATCATTTTCCTTCATTCTGAATCAAGTCCCAGAACTGCAAATAGACCTCTTTGCGACGAAAGACAACAAGAAGTTGCCCCTGTACGTGTCCCGGTACGAGGACCCCTTAGCGGAAGCAGTGGACGCAATGTCCCTCGACTGGAACAGATGGTCCAGGATTTATCTGTTCCCTCCTCACAACCTTCTGTTGAGGGTCCTCAACAAACTGAGATCCTTCAAGGGGGTAGCGGCAATAGTGGCCCACAAGTGGCCGAACAGTATGTGGTTCCCCTTGGCGTTGGAACTACAGATGAAGTTCGTGCCGCTACCACATCCAGTTCTGACCCAGCGAGTCCAGAAGTCGACTGTCTGCGCTTCATTACAGAAAACCCAGACCCTGCAGCTCATGATTTTCTCGCCCTAGCGGTGAGAAAGCGCTACGGGATTTCGAAAGCCAGCATAGACTTCCTAGAGGAATACAAGTGCAAATCGACTAGAAGGCAATATGAGTCATCTTGGAGGAAATGGGTGGCCTTTGTAAAGGCAAAGAATCCGCAGGAGATCTCAATAGATTTCTGCTTATCTTTCTTCATCCACCTCCATGGCCAAGGATTGGCAGCTAACACGATTTCAGTGTGTAAATCGGCTTTGATGAGACCCATTTTATTTGCCTTCCAGATCGACCTAGGTAACGAGATCTTTAATAAAGTTCCGAAAGCCTGCGCTAGGCTCAGACCTTCAGCACCTCCAAAGCCCATCTCATGGTCTTTAGACAAAGTTCTTCATTTCGCCTCCTTGTTGAGCAATGAAGAATGTGCGTTAAAGGATTTGACGCAAAAAGTTATTTTCCTATTTGCACTCGCGTCCGGGGCCAGGGTTAGTGAGATCGTAGCCCTCTCGAGAGAGGCAGGTCGTGTTCAGTTCCTGGATGGGGGGGAGCTGAACCTGTTTCCGGATCCTACGTTTCTCGCCAAGAATGAGTTACCCACCAACAGGTGGGGTCCCTGGAGAATCTGCCCTCTGAAAGAAGATGCATCTCTATGTCCAGTAGAATGCCTAAAGGTCTATCTTCGTAGAACTTCAGACTTCAAGAGTAGTCAACTATTCAGGGGAGAAACATCAGGCTCAAATTTATCTCTGAATCAACTCAGAGCGAAAATGACATATTTTATTCGCAGAGCGGATCCTGACAGTACACCCGCAGGTCACGATCCGAGGAAAGTTGCCTCATCCCTAAATTTCTTTAATTGTATGGATTTTGAACATCTCCGTTCATACACGGGCTGGAAGTCTTCCAGGGTGTTCTTTCGCCACTATGCGAAGCAAGTGGAGGAACTTAAGAGATCTGTGGTAGCAGTGGGTCGTGTAGTTAACCCTACTGTTTAACTCTGCGAGGAACAGTGGTCTTAATTGGGACGATTAAGTCCAGGGTGAGTGTGTAGGTACATACTGTACTACAAACTAAATAAGGGCACCAAGTGCCCATATAGACTGTTCCTTCTTTCAAAGGTGAACCTTGCATAAGTTCAGACATGTGTGCCAAGCGTTTCTAACGCTTATGTGATTGATTTGTAATACAGATTTTTTATGACTTGATACCTTGGTATCTTATTAAAGTGGTGTTTAATGGTTTTTCTTTCAGATAAACAAGTTCTGTTTACTATCATACTTATGCTTAAAGTTTTGGGTTACCCTCTTTTATATAAATATATATATTTGTTGTTAACCTGTCTGTTTATTATCTGTCAATAAACTTGTTCTTGAGAACCTTGCGTCTCTTTCACCTGTGTCAATTTATTGGTATAATTGAGCATTTTAATTCTATGTATCTTATCTGGGATAATTCTGATAGAATTGTTCTGTTTTGCAAGCTATGTTGCATTGGTTTATGTAAGTCCCCTAATGGGAGGACTCCGTCCCATAAAGGGACGAGGGCGGTTTTATTAGTTTCTTCCTATGCGGATATAAACCTTTGTCCAATACAAGTATTGTGCGGATTACTGGTCAATATATTGACGCAGTGGTTCTATACAAACTATGCTTTACTTAATATAGGGCGAGACCACTATATTAGCTTGCCTGGTATTCATACATAGATATATGTACTCTTCGAGACTTTCCAGAGTCTAGTAGGACTCTTCCCTGTAGGGGGCAGGAAGCTCTAACATAGTTTATAGTTAGTTGAAAAGATGTATAACGGTAACATCTTAGGTCTCTAGGTCTAGTCGACCGGGAATAAATATCTCCGGGGAGTACGGCACGTTCTGAGAATCCACAGATACAGTAATGCTCTGGTACACTTCCATCAGGACGACATGGCTTGAGCCCAAAAAACGGATTTTGAGCGAAGCGAAAAATCTATTTTTGGGTGAGATAGCCATGTCGTCCTGATGGACCCGCCCTTGCCTTTCTAAGAAAGGGCTGTAGGACCCCTCCCTACATACAGTATCTGTAGCACCTCGTGTACGCTACAAGGAATACAGATGGCGCCAGGATTGGCGCCAGGCGCGCATACGAATCGGGGGATAGGGAAGCCTTGGGAGCGGCTCCCCCTTTTTCTTTCCCGAATTCGTATCTCGTCAATCTCCCTCCTACGAGACGAATCTCTGTTCAGGTCGTAGATTGCCATGTGACGTGTCTAGAATACGTCCTCTGATATGTCGCGATATCCCTTTCACGAGGGATACTCGCTCCAGGAGTTAGAATTCTGGTACCTTAAGGTAAATTCTCTGGGAATATCGCCGTAGTTGTAATATACCCTAGGAAGCTACCCTATAGGAACTTCCATCAGGACGACATGGCTATCTCACCCAAAAATAGATTTTTCGCTTCGCTCAAAATCCGTTATATATATATATATATATATATATATATATATATATATATATATATATATATATATATATATATATATATATATATAATTATATATCTGCATTGCCACAATCTCAACAAATACAACCCAATACGTTAATAGTCTTTTTTTTCAAGTTTTACCAACAACAAGATTCTCTCCGAAAAGTTAAAAACCCCAAATTTTATCACTTGACTTTTCAAATGACCTATACGAGCACCGTCTTTTGATCTCTTTTCAAATACCAGTTTTCTTAACATTACTGTTATCCACCATCTATGTAACTAAATATTAAAAAATGCAACATGACACATTCTTCTCACGTTTTCTTAAAAAGACAAGAAACACTTAGTCCTATCGAAATTAAGAAAATATGTGAAACCGTTTCTTCTAAAAAAAGAAAAAGAAAAAGAATAAAAAAAGGAAAAGCAAGATCAACGGAGAGGATATGATGATATTTGGTGGTAAAGGTTAGGAGCAGAAAAGACTTTTTGGCGTAAATCGCATACCTGTAAAGATAAGAGTTGTTAAACATTTAAACAAAAAGAATTTACTTACGTAATTAGTACTGATAGTGTTTGCAATATATATGTGTGTGTATATATATATATATATATATATATATATATATATATATATATATATATATATATATACTGTATATATATATACACACACACACACACACAAATATAAATACAAATACACACATTCTATATCTCCATCTATCTATTTGCGTATATATATATATATATATATATATATATATATATATATATATATATATATATATATATATATTACCCGATAAATGATTAATTGGACTATAAAAATGCACCACATGCCAAATTCCGAACAAAAAACCCAATGAAATATATCATTATTAATATTTGACTGACCTTAGAATGATACAAAATCTGATACATAACCTAATCCTAGAATGACATTATCAATCATTTGAATGCATGTAATATGAAAGATAAAAAGATATATCACAAATATACAACTGAAATGAGTTCCTGAATTTGCGCTAAATGGTGTCGGGGCCCGAGAGCCCATTCAGCCCATACGTGCAAAGACGTATAAGTACTCTTCCAATTCTCGTCGGAAAAAAAAAAAAATATTAGAATATATTTCCAAACGTCGTTTACAAAAAATCACCACTGGCGAGGAAACATTTGCCCTTTAAAGCGAAAGAATAAAGATAATGGAATCTCTTATTACTCCAGTCATAAAAATAATATGAAATCACAATAGGGGGATTTGCCAAAGCTGGGGAAACCATTCAAAGAGGGCCATAAAAGATGATTGGCAATTTAACAGAGGGACATTAGAATTCTCGAAACTGTCAGCATCAAATTTTCGAGGATACTTGAATGAAGAGACAGAGAATAATAGGAAGATTTGCGAAAATATTTCGATATAGAAACAGAGGATCTTATAAGATTTTCATAATTGCTTGGACAGGAAGAGATGGAACAAATCATGGGTTTTTATATAAGGAAATCTCGGGAGGAAAAGTGTACGGGAGTCGGAAGTAATGATAGAAATTTAAAAATGACAGTAAATATTATGAAGAAAGTGTGTTTATGATGATCCGATAATCGGAATGACCTTATATTTTTCTTCAGTAATATGTCGAAACCTCTTACCCTTTTAAAGATAAAATGTTGTATAATTGAGTAAGGTGATATTTTCAAATGATAAAAAATGATGCTGAATTGTGCAATTTCTTATTAATTACACTTGGTGTTCACGTAGTGCCATTTTTTCCATTTTTAATGAAAATTCGTTTTTCATGTCTACTCAATTTCTATGAGATAAAAAGAACAGTGAAAATACTATTGAAGAATAGGAAGGAATTTACG
>NC_090759.1:51032627-51035127 GCF_036898095.1 Palaemon carinicauda
TGTTTAGGTTAAGTTAGCTTATTCGAATCTCAGGTAAAATCAGTAAGACATTCTTAGTCCCTTTTTCTGTTTATTTATGCAAGCATTGTAACATGCTAAATGTAATGCCGGTCAAATGATATTACCACAACTTTTTAAGAGAAAAATGTACTTACATATTTCTTTAGTTACTTCAATTATTGTTAAATCTTTACTTCAAAAGATAGTTTCCTACATTTCCTTATTGGACTTTCATTCGAAAAGAAATTCCTACTGCATTTTAGAGGATAAATTTCTCTTTCCTTTACTTATTCTCAAACAAACATGACCTCACTTTCAAATGAATGAAATTTTTCACTATTAATCTTTTAATGCTTAATTTCCAATTACTTAACTTTCAGTGAAGAAATTATTTCTACCAACTTTCTAATGGATGAACTTTCTTGAATTGACTTTCATTTAGGAAAAATATATTACATTTAACATGTGTGTGATTTCTTTACTTAATTCAGAAACAAAATTCACACTATGAATTTTCAATAGTAAGCATTTTTTCGAATTGCTCCCCCTTTAAAATATATCACTATTAACCTTCATGTCTGTAAGAGACGGAAAAGAGCAGCATGGATACGATACCAAACTAAAGTAGAGGATATTCCGACATGTAAGAAAAGAAATGGACCTGGGCAGGACATATAATGAGAATGGCAGACAATTGATGGACACTAAGAATAACAGAATGGGTCCCTAGAGATTGTAAAAGAAGAGGAGGAACGGCGAGAAGACGATGGATTAACGAACTAACAAAGTTTGCGGGTGTAAATAACACTTCATGAAGAAAAGCCTCACTACCCATACTCTAACCCTATTATATAATCTGAATCTAATTATATAAAAATCTTTGGAATTTCCACTTTAAAAGTACCCTTTTTGAGAGCAAATGTATTTTTGTTTACATAAAAATAGTTTGGAATTTTGTCTTCTAAGATTCTACGTCTTTTACATAGGCCCAACATTCCTCGCAGATAAATCTCACGAGATGCTATATTCTAGCCTTTTCCTTTCCTTAATCTTCCAAGTTCTTTCCTCTCTCTTCTCTTCAGTTTCTAATTTCTTTTACTTTCCCTCGCCAAAAAGTAATTTCCTCTCCGTTTCCATCTCTTTACTATCTTATTCATCCTGATATCCTTCTTTAACATCTAAGTTCTATCTCTTTTTCTTCAATCCTCAATATTTTCTTTCCCTCCCTATAGCATATAATTACTTGCCACTCTTCCCCTTTTCAATCAATAGCCTTTTTATTTTACTTTCAATTTCTCCCCATTCTCTCACCTCTATTTTTAATCCTTCCTCCTTTATCCCTTTTCAGCCTTATTAATTTTCCTTCTCTTCAATCTTTAGATCTAGTTCCTTTCCTCAACTTGTATCCTTTCCTCAATCCATACGTACTTATTCTTTCAATTTAACCAATCCTCAATTCCTTCTTATTACCCTCGTCTCAATTTCAAATTAATTTTCCTTTCCCTTTCTACAATCTAGTCCACTCTTGCTCTCTACCCCTAACTTGTAATTCCTCCATCTCTCCCTTTCTATAATCCCTGATTATTCCTTTCTTTCCCTTTCCCTTTATCATTTCCCTCTCCTCAATTTATAATTCCTTACCCTTTCCCAACTTTCAGCCCCCTTCCTCCTCCCTGCGTTTCCTTCCTTTCCCTGTAATTCAATGGCCTTCCCTTTAATTTCGCGCTCCGCTACACCTCCGAATCGCCCAGTCGACAGAGTCAGGAATTGCGGCCCTTTCGCTTTCCAATGCTCTTTCATTCCCTCCTTTTCATACAGTTAAATCTCATCATATCCACTTCCGGAAATGCAAAAATCCCTCGACGGTCGTCACTTCTGTAGATACCCAGCCAAAAAGCTTTCCGTGGATTAGACGTGTTTATCTAACTGGGGGGGAACTGCATCGTCCATGATAACTAAAGGTCTTGAGGTTATGGTCGGTAATTTTGAAAAGGGGCAACCATGTTACACGAGCAGTAATGCTCGACTGAGCCATTTATTCAACTATTAAAATACCCTGAACTGTTTATAGGTCATTTATGAATGGCAGATACAAGGCACAGTGACAAGTCCCTATTAAGACAGTGACCTACAGACTGAATCTATTATGATGAGTGGCCTAGTCCCCTCTCTACACATGGTAGGACCAGGCAATGGGTGCTGATGACACAGCAAGTAGACCTATAGGCTACCCTAACACACCACCCCTTCCTTAACTCACAAGAAGGTTGAGGTTGAAGACACAAGAAACTACCTAGCTTTAGCGGGTCTTGGGCCCCAATCCAGAAGATCGCCAAGCAGGGACGTTACAAAACGGCTTCTTTAATTCTACAGCCAAAATCTGAATTTTGTTTTAGCTTCTGTTTTTCCGACTATTAGAACCCATTTGTTCTAGGCTTATGTATCATTTGCTCAAGCACCACTAGTATAACCTTTTCCGTTTCAAGTCGGAGCAGGATAG
>NC_090759.1:51040127-51042627 GCF_036898095.1 Palaemon carinicauda
ATATATATATATATATATATATATATATATATATATATATATATATATATATATATATATATATATATTGCGATGGTGTTCACAAATGTTCATTTTTCTAAAAAGAACCTGATACCGAAAATAAAATTTTGGGGCTCATGTGAAAATTTCACATAATTCTTTACAGTCTTTTAAAACATGTTATCACTTTCCTACTAAAAATTTTCATATCAATGATTATATGTAACAAAAGATAATGGTCCCAAAACATAACGTTAGTACAGGCAAAATTATCCCAAAATTTGCAGCTTTTAAAAAAAATTCTTATGGGTTCTCAACTACTTTGCAAATTAAATATTCAGATCACAAATCTAATGAAACCAAGTCAAAAGAATAAAAAATAGAAATAAAGATAGAGATGAGTCGAATATTTTGAAAGAGTCCGCAAAAATATGGACATGAAACCAAGGTTTTCCTTTTTTCAATTTCTTCCAAAAGAGGATCCCCAGCCATTTAGGAAAACCCCAAAAGATTTCCTTGGATTAAAGTGCCCCGTTTCTAAAGAATCATTTCACTGTTTTGCCCCATCATAGAGGAGTACTCTTTTCATACACTGGGGAGAGAGAGAGAGAGAGAGAGAGAGAGAGAGAGAGAGAGAGAGAGAGAGAGAGAGAGAGAGAGAGAGAGAGAGAGAGAGAGGCTTTAGCTTTACTTCTTATCTTTATAATACAGGAACCTCATGAAATAGATTATTCATTACAGAGATACCAATGGATTTTATTTCAACTGTAATCATTACAATACCTTTCAAGATTTTTATTGAAAATTTTCAATTGCAACCTATCCAGAAGTTTTCAAATGTCAATATTACTTATGTTAGAATTACACAAGATTTACGGTTTCTCCATTAAGAATGGGTTAGAATGCGACTTTCTAAATCAAGTACTCGTAATCAGGGGCTTGGTGATGGATTTGAATGAGACATTGCATTGAGGGACCTAGGGTTTATATCTTACACTTCATAACGTTTGCGTTTTACTATATCATAAATTCATTTGATTTTACATGGTTTAAAAAAAGGGCACGTTTTACATTGAATTAATCATAATTTATAACAATCAATCTTTGCAACAATTAAATTTTCGTTTTATTATTATCATTATTATTATTACTATTATTATTGTTATTATTATTGTTATTATTATTATTATTAATTGCTAAGCTACAACCTTACTTGGAAAATCATGATGCTATAAGCCCAGGGGCCCCAACAGGGAAAATAGCCCAGTGAGGAAAGGAAACAAGGAAATATAAAATATTCTAAGAAGAGTAACAACATTAAAATAAATATTTCATATACAACCTATAAAAACTTTAACAAAACAAGAGGAAGAAAAACTAGATAGAATAGTGTGCCCGAGTGTACCCTCAAGCAAGAGAACTCTAACCCAAGACAGTGAAAGACCATGGTACAGAGGTTATGGCACTACCCAAGACTAGAGAACAATGGTTTGATTTTGGAGTGTCCTTCTCCTAGAAGAGCTGCTTACCATAGCTAACGAGTCTCTTCTACCCTTACCATGAGGAAAGTAGCCAATGAACCATTACAATGCAGTAGTTAACCCCTTTTGGGTGAAGAAGAATTGTTTAGTAATCTCAGTGTTGTCTTGTGTATGAGGACAGAGGAAAATCTGTAAAGAATAGGCCAGAATATTCGGTGTATGTGTAAGCAAAGGGAATTCTTTAACATTTCTTGTAGAAGTAATTTTATTGAATTCAAGTTTCCAATTTCCTAATTCATACAACCATGAAAAATGTTACTATAAGATTAGTATTTGTAGTAAAAAAAAAAAAAACATAAAGATTTCATATGAAAGTAGCACTATAAAACCAAATCATTATAGCTTTAAACTATTACCAATTCTTCAGGAATTCATCTGACATTACACGTCTAAAATATTCATTTCCAAAGAACTATGTTGCCCTTTCATTCCATAAACGCTTATAATGTTTGTTAAAAACCTGTTTAGTATAAAAAGTTTATCTAGTGTTTTTCTTTCACTTAAAAATATAATTTGAATATTTATTGCACCCTTAAAATGTCAAATTTCTTAATGAATGTTACAATATTAAAGATAATTTTACTCATTTTTAAAGAGACCCTTACAAAAATGTATATAAATATTTTGCTTTTAAATATTCATTCACCCACAAGCGTGCACTCACAGAAACGTTCTCACGTGCCTACAGTCAACAGCAAACCAGCAACAAGTCATAGACACCTCAAACACGAACCGCAAGGGAATACGCCATTCGCAGGACATTGTAGGATTAACAATATCCTACCCAAACCCAGTTATCTGTTCGGGTAGATCCTCCACGTGCTTTACCAGAGAGGCAAGATGCCTTTGCTATAAAGCTGTGTAGATACACAGAGCTTTGGAAGGGTTAGTTTAATTGCTTAAACTGTTTAATGGTATTTTGAATTGAAACATTAATATAACTATTTTTTTTTGGTTTG
>NC_090759.1:51049068-51051568 GCF_036898095.1 Palaemon carinicauda
AAATTTTGATGATTTGACTTTCCAAATGAGCTATTTGGATATACAAGCATCGTCTTTTGAGCTCTTTTTAAATAATAGTTCTCTTAACTTTACTGTTATCCACCATGTATGTAACTAAATATTATAAAATGCAACATCACACATTATTCTCACGTTTTCTTAAAAGACAAGAAACGCTTAGCCCTATCGAAATTAAAAAAACATGTAAATCCGCTTCTTCTTCTTCTTCTTCTTCTTCTTAAAAAAAAAAAAAAAAAAAAAAAAAAAAAAAAAAAAAAGAATAGCAAAATCAAAAGAGATGATATGAGGATATTTGATGGTAAAGGTTAGGATCAGAAAAGTCTTTTTTGCGTAAATAGCATACCTGTAAAAGATAAAAGTTGTTAAACATCTAAAATGGAGAGAATCTGATTACGAAAGTAATGGATCACAATCACCCTCCAAAAAACATATAAAGTAAAAATCCAAGCCAGATCAACGATAGATCTTCCATATCAAATTATTCAGCCACATGCAGTTATCGCCCTTCAAGACATTGCATCATATCTACCTTAGAAATACATTAAGAAAGGAAATAAAACAGATTAGGCATTCGGAGCGAAAGTCTGAACCAAGGTCATTGGAAGACAGGCAGATTCAAATGAATCATAGTTACTTATGAAAAAAAGAAAAAAAAAAACATTTAAACGGGATTCTGTACTGGAGGGACTTAGTCTTTTGGGGGTTATGATGTCAAGATTGTGAATTTATATATATATATATATATATATATATATATATATATATATATATATATATATATATATATATAAACACAGATACATATATCCGTCCATCTATTTATCTATCTATCTATCTATCTATCTATATATATATATATATATATATATATATATATATATATATATATATATATACACACACACATATACATATACACACATGAACAGATATTCACACACACACACACATATATATATACATATATATTACCCGATAACTGAAAAATTGGACTGTAATAAATACACCACATGCCAAATTCCGAACAATAAACCCAATGAAATATATCATTATTAATATTTGACTGACCTTAGAATGATACAAAATCTGATACATAAAGTCCTAGAATGAAATGACATAATCAATTGTTTTCATAAATGTAATATGACATATAAAAAGATATAACACAAATCTATAACTGAAATGGGGTCATGAATTTGGGGTAAATGGCGTCGGGACCGGGAGCCCATTCCGCCCACACGTGCAAATACGTATAAGTACTCTTCAAATTCTCGTCGGAAAAAAAAAATATATATTAGAATATATTTCCAAACGTCGTTTACAAAAAATCACCACATTTGCCCTTTAAAGCGAAAGAATAAAGATAATGGAATCTCTTATTACTCCAGTCATAAAAATAATATGAAATCACAATAGGGGGATTTGCCAAAGCTGGGGAAACCATTCAAGAGGGCCATAAAAGATGATTGGCAATTTAACAGAGGGACATTAGAATTCTCGAAACTGTCAGCATCAAATTTTCGAGGATACTTGAATGAAGAGACAGAGAATAATAGGAAGGTTTGCGAAATATTTCGATATAGAGACAGAGGATCTTATAAGATTTTCATAATTGCTTGAACATGAAGAGATGGAACAAATCATGGTTTTTATATAAGGAAATCTCGGTAGGAAATGGATAAGGGAGTCGGAAGTGATGATAGACATTTAAAAATGACAGTAAATATAATGAAAAAAGTGGGTTTATGATGATCCGATAATCGGAATGACCTTATATTTTTCTTCAGTAATATGTCGAAACACTCTTACCCTTTTAACTATAAAATACTGTATTATTGAAGATCAGTAAGGCGATATTTTCAGATGATAAAAATGATGCTGAATTGTGCAATTTTTTTATTAATTACACTTGGTGTTCACGTAGCGCCATTTTTCCATTTTTGATGAAAATTCGTTTTTCATGTCTACTCAATTTCTATGAGATAAAAAGAACAGTGAAAATACTATTGGATGGATAATCTACGTCCGTTTTCTAGTTTTAAGGAAAAAAATGACTGATATCTAGAATATTGAAACGAACGCCGTCTATGAAGCAGATACCAAAATTCCTCATAAACTCTCTCTCTCTCTCTCTCTCTCTCCTCTCTCTCTCTCTCTCTCTCTCTCCTCTCTCTCTCTCTCTCTCCTCTCTCTCTCTCTCTCTCTCTATTTTTGCATATAAAACGTTGGGTGTAGAAAACGTTCTTGTAAAATCAGACAGGTCCCTAAATTTATATAAATACCGTATTTTAAAAAATCAGCTTAATATCAATTTATTCGTAAAGTGGTCCTTTCTATACTCAATTATAAAGTTAGTTTCTTTAACGTTAAATATATTGTTGAAAGAAAATTTTGTAAAAATCATACAACCATCAAGCTAATAAATCAAATCCAAAATTAGGTGTTAGTAATTTTTCCAACATAAGAAAATCAAGTAGTT
>NC_090759.1:51061568-51066568 GCF_036898095.1 Palaemon carinicauda
TGCCTCTCATCGGAAAAAATAACAATGAACAAAAGTTTATTGTTCCTGGAAACCCACCCAATAGTTTTGCTTTAGGTTAGTTAGCTTATTTGAATTTCAGGTAAAATCAGTAAGACATTCTTAGTCCCCTTTTCTGATTATTCATGCAAGTATTGTAACATGCTAAATGTAATGCCGGTCAAATAATATTACCACAACTTTAAATGAGAAAAATGTACCTACATATTTCTTTAGCTACTTCAACTATTGTTAAACCTTTACTTCAAAAAATAATTTCCTACATTTCTTTATTGAACTTTCATTCAAAATGAAATTCCTACTGCATTTTAGAGGATAAATTTTTCTTTCCTTTACTTCTTCTCAAACAAAAATGACCTCACTTTCAAATGAATGAAATTTTTCACTATTAACCTTTTTAATGCTTAATTTCCAATTACTTAACTTTCAGTGAAAAAATTATTTCAACCAACTTTCTACTGCATGACCTTTCTTGAATTAACTTTCATTTAGGAAAAATATATTACAATTAACATGTCTGTGATTTCTTTGCTTAAATCAGAAACAAAATTCACACCATGAATTTTTAAAAGTAAGCATAGTTTCGAATCGGTCTCTCTTTAAAATATATCACTATTAACCTTCATGTCTGTAAGAGACAGAAAAGAGCAGCATGGATACGAGACCAAACTAAAGTAGAGGATATTCTGACATGTAAGAAAATAAATGGACCTGGGGAGGACATATAATGAGAATGGCAGACAATTGATGGACATTAAGAACAACAGAATGGGTCCCTAGAGATTGTAAAAGAAGCAGGGGAACAACAAGAAGACGATGGATTAACGAACTAAGAAAGTTTGCGGGTGCAAATAACACTTCATGAAGAAAAGCCTCACTACCAATACTCTAACCCTATTATATAATCTGAATCTAATTATATAAAAATCTTTGGAATTTCCACATTACAAGTACCTTTTCTGAGAGCAAATGTATTTTTGTTTACATAAAAATAGTTTGGAATTTTGTCTTCTAAGGTTCTACGTCTTTTACTTAGGCCTCATATTCCTCCCAGGTAAATCTCACGTGATGCTATATTCTAGCCTTTTCCTTTCCTTAAACTTTCAAGTACTTTTCCCTCCTCTTCTCTTCAGTTTCTAATTTTTTTCTACTTTCCCTTGTCAAAACTTAATTTCCTCTCCGTTTCCATAGCTTTAATATCTTATTCATCCTGATTTCCTTATTTAACATCTAAGTTCTATCTCTTTTTCTTGTCTTCAATCCTCAATATTTTCTTTCCCTCCCTATAGCATATAATTACTTGCCACTTTTTCCCTTTTCAATCAATAGCCTTTTTATTTAACTTTCAATTTCTCCCCATTCTCTCTCCTATATTTTCAATCCTTCCTCCTTTATCCCTTTTCAGCCTTATTAATTTTCCTTCTCTTTAATCTTTAAATATAGTTCCTTTCCTCAACTTGTATCCTTTCCTCAATCCATACCTACTTACTTCTTTCAATTTACCCAATCCTCAATTCCTTCTCATTTCCCTCATCTCAATTTCAAATTAATTTTCCTTTCCCTCTCTACAATCTAATCCATTCTCGCTCTCTACCCTCAACTTGTAATTCCTCCATCTCTCCCTTTCTATAAGCCCTGATTATTCCTTTCTTTCCCTTTCCCTTTATCATTTCCCTCTCCTAAATTTATAATTCCTTACTCTTTCCCAACTTTTAGCCCCCTTCCTCTTCCCTGCGTTTCCTTCCTTTCCCTGTAATTCAATGGCCTTCCCTTTAATTTCGCGCTCCGCTACACCTCCGAATCGCCCAGTCGACAGAGTCAGGAATTGCGGCCCTTTCGCTTTCCAATGCTCTTTCATTCCCTCCTTTTCATACAGTTAAATCTCATCATATCCACTTCCGGAAATGCAAAAATCCCTCGACGGTCGTCACTTCTGTAGATACCCAGCCAAAAAGCTTTCCGTGGATTAGACGTGTTTATCTAACTGAGGGGGAACTGCATAGTTCATGATAACTAAAGGTCTTGAGGTTATGGTCGGTAATTTTGAAAAGGGGCAACCATGTTACACGAGCAGTAATGCTCGACTGAGCCATTTATTCAACTATTAAAATACCCAAAACTGTTTATAGGTCGTTCATGAATGGCAGATACAGTGACAATTCCCTATTAAGACAGTGACCTAGAGACTGAATCTATTATGATAAGTCGACCTACTATGAGATTCATGGCCTCTGTAACACGGTTTTTTGGACTTTGCTCCTTATCAAAGCATCGGATGTAGCTGAAAGTTGACATATGTATATTTTACAACCACACACAAATTTTGTCAGCATTATCAATAACCTAAACCCGATAGTTTTAATTTTTATAGAGTAAAAATGATCTAGCCGACGCCATGGCCAGTGATAACGAGCCAAGAGTCGAAAACATTCACTACGTAAGCAATGTAAACACCTTTTGACAAAATTTTGCCCCGCCCATCCACCAGACACCCATTCAACTTCTTCCATCGGCTCTGAAACCCATAACAGTCAAGAATGGCTAACAGGATTTGGAATTGCCCCCGTGGTTGCAAAACTGCATTTGTCTTACGACTTGCAACTTTATACAGTCAAGAGAAAGCCCGTGGCCATATTTACTATAGCCTGAATAGGTAATTATTCAGTTTCTAGTTTAAATCCAATGTTTATAGTCTGATTTGTATTTAGCGTAGCAGGATTATAATACTTGTAATGTCATTCAGGCTTTTGAACATTTCTATTAACTATTCACTATGCCACCAAAAGAGAGAGAAAGAGAGGGATTGTATGTAAACAGTCTTTATATAACTATTTTTGTTAAAATAAGATTTTTGTGCTAAAATCTCCATCAGACCAACCGTGTTAGCTATGTTTTGGGCATGACTGCATTTTATAAATAAATCCTGAATAGTTTTAGGAGTTTTATTTGTACATCTAATGGGAATTTATAGAAGTGAAGTGAACATAATTCATTTATCCTTTAAAATAATTACTACATGTAGCAAAACAAATAGTAGTAAAGATGATAATGCAATGAAGGAATGATACCATACTTTATCTTTAGCTTCAACATCGGCAATAACATACCCAGTTGCCATAATTTGTCAGCTTAATGAAATAACCTATCATCTAAAGTTAAACTTAATTTCTGAGGAGGCCATGGATTAATGCACAGTGAAAAAACATGACAAAGACTTTATGAATGGCGGAACGATACATAAATGTGGGTGGGGTATTTGTGCTAGCGTAGTAATACTACTGTACTGTAGCAGTAGTGCCGTAACAGTACTATACATGAATTAAACGTTTAGGCCAACTGCTGGGATCCTTGTGGATCATTTACCACTTTTTACAACTACTCGAAAAATTAGTTTTTATAGCCAGAATTTAAATTTTCTGATCCAACAATGCCCATGATAGCCTTCAGTGTTATCCTGAATTACAACGAGGCCAAAGTGGGTGGAGCCTCGTGAATTCATCATTCTGACGATAATTACTGGTGAAGGTTTAAAGCCAAAATATGGTACCAGTTATTTATTTATTTTTTTCTTTTTTACAGTAAATACGTAGGTAGATAGACAATAAATAAAAATTACTGGACATTGGATATAGCAGTTATCAAATCAAGCTGGTCTACTACGTTTTTGAAAATTACCAACTATTCCATACACTTTGTCAATCTGATTGTGACCTATAAAGTAGACTGTAATTTCTTAGGAAACTTATTCTGGGAGTTAGACTAATAATCGAAGTGTTTTTGTATTTATTAACATATTTTGTTCGTTTGTTCATTATGACAATTCTCAGTGGAGAGGTTTCAGAGTTCATAAAGGTGTACTGCTTTGCTTTTATTTACACTTTTGTGTTATTGTTGGCAGAGGTATAGCCTTCGTTACGTATAACCAATCATCGATCGAGAAAGAGAGAAGAAATGCCGTCATAAGTTACGTAACGAGTGCGTTCGAAACCTTTTCTCTGAGTAAGTTGGCCCGTCTTCAAAAATCGTCACTTTTACTTAATAAAGTACCAAATTTATTCAACCTACGTAATGCAGAATATAGTAAAAATTTATGTGTAGATATAATGTGCATTCTGAATAAGCGTTATATTTATGAAATTCATAGAAAAAAAGTTATTGCGAAAAAACCATGTTACAGAGGCCCTGAATCTCATAGTAGTCCCCTCTCTACACAAGGTAGGACCAGGCAATGGGTGCTGATGACACACCAAGTAGACCTATAGGCTACCTCAATACACCACCCCCTTCATTAACTCACAAGAAGAGTGAGGTTGAAGACACAAGAAACTACCTAGCTTTAGCGGGTCTCGGGCCCCAATCCAGAAGATCGCCAAGCAGGGACGTTACAAAACGGCTTCTTTAATTCTACGGCCAAAATACGGAATTTTGTTTTAGCTTCTGTTTTTCCGACTATTAGAACCCATTTGCTCTAAGCTTATGTATCATTTGTTCAAGCACCACTCGTATAACCTTCTCCGTTTCAAGTCGGAGCAGGATAAGAGCAACAGACTGCTCTTTACGTCAGTGTCAGAGATTATCACGCACAAAAAATCACATCTTCCAGGTCAATAATTAGTTTAATTTTCCACGAATTGTGACAACACCAAGAACAAATAAAATTTAGCCTTGCGCTAATAAAAAAAAAAAATGTTTATTTTTGATGCATAGGAGAGAGAATACTCTGAAAGATAAATTTTGCTCTTATGTACATATATCATGGTAAACATCTACTTTTCACCAGTTGAAAAATTTCTGTTTAGCTATGGTAAGCAGCACTTCAAGATGGACACTCCTTATTCAAACAACTGTTATCTAATCTTGGGTAGTGCCATAGCCTTCGTACCTTGGTATTCCACTGTCTAGGGTTAGAATTCTCTTGCTTGAGGGAACACTCAGTCACGCTATTTTATGTTTCCTTATTTCCTTTCGTCAATAGGCTATTT
>NC_090759.1:51071568-51084068 GCF_036898095.1 Palaemon carinicauda
CAAGGTTTTCCTTTTTTCAATTTCTTCCAAAAGAGGATCCCCAGCCATTTAGGAAAACCCCAAAAGATTTCCTTGGATTAAAGTGCCCCGTTTCTAAAGAATCATTTCACTGTTTTGCCCCATCGTAGAGGAGTACTCTTTTCATACACTGGGGAGAGAGAGAGAGAGAGAGAGAGAGAGAGAGAGAGAGAGAGAGAGAGAGAGAGAGGGGGGGGGGCTTTAGCTTTACTTCTTATCTTTATAATATAGAAATCTTATGAAATAGATTATTCATTACAGAGACACCAATGGATTTTATTTCAACTGTAATCATTACAATTCCTTTCAAGATTTTTATTGAAAATTTCCAATTGCAACCTATCCAGAAGTTTTTTAAATGTCAATATTACTTATATTAAAATTACGCACGTTTTACGGTTTCTCCATTAAGAAAGGGTTAGAATGCGACTTTCTAATTCAAGTACTCATAATCAGGGGCTTGGTGATGGATTTGAATGAGACATTGCATTGAGGGACCTAGGTTTCATATTTTACACTTCATAACGTTTGCGTTTTACTATATCATAAATTCATTTGAGTTTGCATGGTTTAAAAAAATAGGGCACCTTTTAATCATAATTTATAACAATCAATCTTTGCAACATTTAAGTTTTCATTTAGCATTTTCGTTTCTCGAATTCTTTAACATTTCTTGTAGAAGTAATTTTAATGAATTCAAGTTTCCAATTTCCTTATTCATACAAGCATGAAAAATTATATAACTTTTTTTCTATTTTAAAGTATAACGAACTCAAAATGTTAACTATAAGATTAGTAATTGTAGTAAAAAATAGGAAGAATGCATATGCAAGTAGCACTATAAAACCAATTATCATTATACCTTTAAAAATATTACCAATTCTTCAGGAATTCATCTGACATTACACGTCTAAAATATTACATTTCTAAAGAACTATGTTGCCCCTGAACAATTTTTTCATTCCATAAACGCTAATAATGTTTGTTAAAAACCTGTTTAGTATAAAAAGTTTATCCAGTGATTTTCTTTAACTTCATATAATTCTAATATCTATTGCTCCTTTAAAATATAAAATTTCTTAATGAATGTTATCTAATATGAAAGATAATTTTACTCATTTTTAAAGACAACTTAAGAGACCCTTACAAAAATCTATATAAATATTTTGCTTTTAAATATTCATTCACCCACAAGCGTGCACTCACAGAAACGTTCTAACGTGCCTACAGTCAACAGCAAACCAGCAACAAGTCACAGACACCTCAAACACGAACCGCAAGGGAACACGCCATTCGCAGGACATTGTAGGATTAACAATATCCTACCCAAACCCAGTTATCTGTTCGGGTAGATCTCCACGTGCTTTACCAGAGAGGCAAGATGCCTTTGCTATAAAGCTGTGTAGATAGACAGAGCTTTGGAAGGGTTAGTTTAATTGCTTAATGAATGACAGGTCGTAATCTTTTTATTGGTATTTTGGATTGAAGCATTGGTATAACTATTTTTTTCTGGTTTGTATAGGTAGGCCTACTTATCATAGTAAGATATAAATATATAATCATGGTATATTCCTTCAACATAAGAGAGAGAGAGAGAGAGAGAGAGAGAGAGAGAGAGAGAGAGAGAGAGAGAGAGAGAGGAGAGAGAGAGAGAGAACTGGCAGTCTCATTTCATACACATCACAACCATACTTTCAAATTATTTCCAGATATTGTACCTGATATTTTTTATTTTTTGCTATTATTATATTCATTCTCAATATTATTATTTCCACCTCTCATTCACTGAACCTACATTTATAAACATACACAGAATATCACTTAAATCACAAGAGACATTAGTTTTTCTATGGATACAAAGATTCCTCTTCAAGAAATTTCATGAGCAAGAGAGTCGAAAGAGTTGGGCCTCTTGATCTTTAAACGCTGAGCCACAGATGAGTTCAGAGTTCAAGTTGTCCTAATCTGGTGTCTGTGGTGGTAAAGCGGTTCAGTTTATTCACACACACACCAATACATATGAGCGAAATATTAAATATAAACACCTGGCTTTTATATAATACCTATTATTTAAAAAAAAATTACACACGCACACACATATACACACACACACACACACACACATATATATATATATATATATATATATATATATATATATATATATATATGTATATATATATCTATATATATAGATATGTATATATATATATATATATATATATATATATATATATATATATATATATATATATATATTTAATTATATATTATAAATACATATATATACATATAAATTAATATATATTATAAATACATATATATATATATACATATAAATTAATATATATTATAAATACATATATGCTGGGGCGATATTTAATAATAACAATACCAACAACATCAACATCCACAATAGCTATTACAAAGAATTCCTCTGCCCAATTATTGGTTATAATTATTCATGCAACATTCCTAACTCATAGAGAAACAAACAACAAATAAAAGCATCACATAAAACCTAGCCTGGTATAAAAAATATCCCCCCCTTGTATTTGTGCATTTGTCAATAAAAGTATGAAAAGACGGAGTTTGTTCATACATATTACATGCTATAAAGAGTATGGTATCAAAAGTGGACAGCATATATAAATGTATTTGAAAATTAATGAGAGAGAGAGAGAGAGAGAGAGGAGAGAGAGAGAGAGAGAGAGAGAGAGAGAATGTGCACAACGAATATCCCATTAGTCGTTGCAAGCGGAGTCATAGGGCTATTCCGGACTCATCCCCTATGGTATCGTTGATACGGGATAGGGGGGAGCTAATGTTGGCACTGTAGCTGAGAGAGAGAGAGAGAGAGAGAGAGAGAGAGAGAGAGAGAGAGAGGTGGGAATGGCCCCACGTCCGGAGTCACCTCATCTGCATTTCAAATTCGCCGCAGCTTTTGTTTTCAGTGGAAATTCGATTAAGTATTCTTTTCATTAAGGATCTCGATTCATATGCAAAGCCGTGTTTTCTGCAGTCGTGTATCAATCGTCGTGCCATGGTCTCGCTGGTTCGTGCTACGTGCCAGTCGGAGAATCGAAACGCATGATGTCAATCCTACAACATTTCATTCCTTATGATGGCGGTAAGAGGGTAAAGAAACGGGTCAATGCAGGCACTTATGCTTGCATATATATATACTGTGTGTGTTGTATTCTTTATGCATGCAAGCTTTCTTCTTTGTATGTAAGCTCTTTCATATCTTTATCCACGTATGTATGCCAGGGCATATCTTTAGAATACAAGATCTTACTCAAATATTTCCTTACATAACAATTTATTTATCTTACTGAATAACCTAATTTCAATCGTACTGCAAACAAGGAAACGATCTCAATGCACTCGTAAGAAATTCTTTGCATTCCTTATATATAATGTACGTAAAGTTTACAACTATTCCCTGTGCGTGATATTCTCTGCACTAATTTAATTAAACTCCAAGACCTGCCACTTAAACCTAATACAAATCCTTGCTAATCCAAAGGTAAAGGTTGGTAATAGTTCCCGGTAGTACAAGATCGGCTCTCTCTCTCTCTCTCTCTCTCTCTCTCTCTCTCTCTCTCTGCGAAAACCAAAATTTTGGAAAAGTATGAGTTTTTAATTTATTTATTTTTTTTTATCTACGAATTTAAGGAAGCTCAATTAGATGTTTCCAGCTGTGTTGTTGACGTAGATTTACGAATGCACTACATCTATCTACCTAGAAGTCTATATATCTATGAATTTATAGACCTATCTATCTATCTATTTATTTATCTATCTATCTATAAATCCAGGAAAAATAGTACATGAAATCCTTACACCACAGTTTCCGCAGCACTAGTCGTTTAACGAATTTAAGAAGATATTGGCGGCACGTATAACATCCTTATGAAGACAATCATTTGCCTAAATTTAGCACAACTTTGCGCTGATATATACTGAAAAATTATGCATTTTAAATATATATATATATATATATATATATATATATATGTGTGTGTGTGTGTATGTATGTGTGTGTGTGTGTGTGTGTGTGTATGTGTGTGTGCGACTGGTTATTTGCGTAAGACGGTGATCCTTGACTAAGTAATTAAGGAGGTGATTGTGGGATTGACAACAGCATTATCTTCGCTCTGGAACCATTACCTATGGTTTACACACACACACACACACTCACACACACACACACACATATATACATATAAATATATACATATATACATATATATATATATATATATATATATATACTGTATATTTGAAAACACGTGTACACACACAAACATATATATATATATATATATATATATATATAGCCGATTATTCACTTATAACTCATACAGTGTATTGCATTCCCAACATTAGAAATATTAAAAGTTATGGAGTTATATGACATATAAGAATAAATCTCATTCTCCAACTCGAAAAACCCTTAAAACATCAACAATTTAGTTTACCCTAGTCAAACACCCTCTGTTGACAGGCTGTTTACATCAGGACAATATATTTCGGGGATATTTGTTTGCAATTTTGTACGAGTAATTCAAAAGATATTGACACAGTTTTGTATCACGAAGCATAAAACATTTTTTTTTATGATTAATTGGTATTAGTTTGAAATATTCTCCATAGGTAAACAGCATACGTAATGACGACAATGCTTCAGCAAATATTGGCAAAAATAAGCACATGTAATTAGGTAGCTTTGATGTGAATGTTACGTAATACTATTATTATTAATCACTCATCATTATTATAATTTTCAATGAGACAACGGATTTTCTTGGGATGTGGTGATAAATTTAGAAAATTTTGAAAATTAAAAAAAGGAAAAAAAAAATGTAACTTTGGTCATATGAATGAACGTTGCAAAGCACTTTTTGTCATCTAGGTAATACTATTATTATTCATTGCCATAATTTCAATAAAACCAAGTAATTTTGTTCTTGGATGAGAAGATAAAGTTAGAAAATCTGAAAGAAATAGAAGCAAAAGGCGAAAAACAGTACAGCTGCGGACATAAGAATGAAATCTACAAAGAACTGTTAAGTGTCATCTTCAGTGTGCCACGCAATGCACTCTGGAAGTTGGTGGCCTTACCAACAGGGTCCCTTGGAGGGAGATAGAACTTTCGGTGTACACATATTAGAGAAAGGGCAAAGAGGAAAGCATTTAAGTGATGGGATGCGTGACCTCAAGGGACTAACCGTCTTGTGCGCCAAGATATGAACTTTGGAAATGGCGCGCAAATTAGTCGACACTTCACTTCCTTCAAGAGATTGAGTTGAACTTCACGGGGTCAAAGTTGGGTTATTAACAGATGTGTTCTGGCTAATTTCCCAGCACTGGTTTATCTCTGCGAGATGTTCGTTGGAAAAGGAATCCATGCTGGCATAAGGCTGGATTAAACTTAACAACAAAAAAATGCGGTTAAAAAGATCCTGCTTTTTACGTGCTGCTCTGTTCGATGGCGGAACATGTTTCGTACTATAAGCAAAGTAAATTATATTATTTAACAAACTCAGGGATACAAATTCAAACAACAGCTCACGTAACGGTCATATATATGATTTTCGAGTCCTGGAACCTACTTATTTTCCCAAAAGGCGTACATATAGCTCAATCCCACATCAGACACATTATTATTGCCATAATATTGTACCCCTTGCAATTTTTCATATGTATCAAATTTTCTCTATAATAACACTTATTGAAAATTTAGTGGTCAATGAAGAACTATGATTTTACTCTAGGATATTGTTAAGTAATTTTAATTAGTTTTTATGAATCATTGCCAAAAAAAATTTGGTGTACTGATCTATATCTGCCCAGGAAAATACATGCCATTTACCAATCAAAGAGTATGATGATGTAGCGACCATTTACTTAAGAGATCGATGGGTGGAGTTTGGGGGAGCGTGGTGTACTATTGATATAGATTCTACATACCAAATTCATTAAACTTGAATGTTACTCACAACTAAAATTGATTTGATTAAAGGAGTTTGAGTGTGACTAACACACACACTACAGATTTGAATGATCGTGTTAATTTTCATAAGAAATAAATATATTTTGATTATTGCAAATAAAATTGTACTTGAAAAAGTAGATAGAAAAAAAAAACATTTTATTACAGATCAGAATAATAACAAATAAGAAATAAGCAGAACAATAAAAATACAAGACACTTAGATTTGTAACTCCAACCCCCCCCCCCATCAAAAAATAACAACAACTTTATTCACGTGTCTTATAAAAATTAATTCATCCAGATGTTTTATGTAAATATCAAGATTAGCGTAAATGGATTTAAATTGTTAAGTTTAATATTATAAAAAGGAAATCTTCAGTTACTGCATTGCTACCAATAGCTAATGTTGGCTATTGATAAATTCATTCAAACTGATTTAGGTATAGAGTGGAATGCCAATAATAGATTCTGATGTGACATGACCCTTATACAGAAGTCAATATTAGGTCAATCGTATATAACCCCTCTCATTATGCCGATAAATCTAAATACAGAAAAACCGTTACAGATTCAAAATAAACTGAGTTCTGCTTAACAAAATTAAAGTAAAACATGTTATAAACGCGGCGAAACAAGATACAATATACTTAAAAAGGAAACATCAAACGCAAGCCACGATACAATCGACGTAAATCCAATACAAAGGAAATGAACTATTAGAGAAAAAAAATTAAACCGTGATGCAATTACACAAAACCAAGGTACAACAAAAATAAACCCCAATGATCACAACCTTCATAACAAAGATAAATCATAGGACAACAGAACAATTAGCAAACAAATCAACAGTATTACCAAAGGAAATCACAAGAAAATGGAGTACAACCTTGACAGAATACTAAACTACCGTTTAACTGAAATAAACTACACAGGAACTGATTCATCCATAGTGTCAGCTTCAATACAGAGCAAAGTGTGACATGAAAGCCCAAAACAAGAGGTAAACCACAATAAAACCAACGAAAACTAAACAACAAAACTAAACCCCGTACAACAGATTGCACCTTCATTCAAGAGAATTTCCTAAACCACGGCTGAGCAGAAACAAACAAATCGACAAGACTGTTACCGATAGCAAAAGCCACATGGCGACGTTGTTTACTCGGAGAGGGGCCCATGGCCCTCTCCTCTTTAAGGACCTGATCCTTCCTGGCACTCCGAGCTCGCGCTGTTGCTAAGTAATGAAAAATAAATAAATGAATGAGGTATGACCTTGTATGAATAATCATAGCCGTGACCCGGATTGGAACTATTGCGAGGGGTCTTTGTACAATTTTTGGGTACGATTCCAAATAATTGTCACGGGGAATACAGCGTGATAATTGACGTGAATGGCAGCAAATCTTTTATTTTTCTACAGAAATAGAATTGCAGGCTAGAGTAATGGTTATCCGTATTTTCTGACGCAAGTCAGGCTTCTTAAATAGTGATGGTTAGTCAACGTGAGCAACTCACACAAACAGGCACTTGTTGCACAAACACTGTTGCTGAAGCCATTCCTTTCCTTTTAATTTACTTTAGCATAAAAACGGCAACTCATTTTTTTTCATAATTTCTCTCTCTCTCTCTCTCTCTCTCTCTCTCTCTCTCTCTCTCTCTCTCTCTCTCAATATAATACTATACGAGTATATACCCCCTCTCATTATGCCTACACATGTAACACTACCTGCTGAGGCAAATTTTCAATCACTTTCTATTAGTCCCCCTAACCAAATCCTACTCATCTGATACTAATGCTCTCTCTCTCTCTCTCTCTCTCTCTCTCTCTCTCTCTCTCTCTCTCTCATACAAACACACACACCTATAGTTTATCCTTCTCACACTCACATATATTTCATCCAAGCCCACTAAACTGTCCCATCTCGACATTTCTGTACTTAGACACTATGAGTAAACGTTAGAAGTGACCGGACTAGTTCTTAACAAATATATAGAAACGCCATTTGACTTCTATTATAAATCAACGTAGTGTGTTTTATGAAAATAGGAACAGTGTGCTTCAAATGTTAAACCATTCACATCCAAAGTTATAGTAATATATATAACCAGAATGTGTATATATATATATATATATATATATGTTATATAATATATATATATATATATATACATATGTTATATAATATATATGTGTATATATATATATATATATATATATGTATGTGTGCGTGTTATATTATATATATATATGTTATATAGTGCATAATCGACTTTGGCTACAACCCACTTCTATTGAACTGGTACATAATTCATCCACAAAAAATAAAAACCTTGAAAAGACCTCAAGTTGATTACCCTCCCCCCCCCACACATTTACAGAAGTGGACGGTGTTTACTAAATAATTACAGGTTGTATTAGCAAAACACCACAAGATTTGCAATGCTTACATACCAGAATGCATGAAATATCACAGAAGGCTGGGCTGAAGGTAAATAGAAGAAAGACAAATGATGAGAACGGAGTATGCAATGGAAGATGGAATATCCTTGGAAGGAGGAAGGATTAATGAGGTAGAGTTATTCAAGTATTTAGGAACTATGATCTCCAATACAGGATCTTTAGAATTAGAGTTTAGTGAAAGATTTACAAAAGTAAACCAGACAATGGCTAGGTTAAGTAAAATTTGGAAATCAAATCGCTTGAAATTACATATAGAAATCAGATATATATCAGTTTGGTGAGATCGGTGTTACTGTATGGACATGAGTCATAGTGGATTTGAGAACAAAGCCATCAGAAGAGTATTGGGAGTTAAATGGCAGGACAGGATTAAAAATGAAACTACAGGAGATTACTCGAGTGCACATGTGGATGAGATCATGATGAGGGGTAGATGGAGATGGTTTTGGAATGATCTTCGCACTTCCCAAGAGAAATTAACCCACTAAACGTTTATCTGGGCTCCACAAGGCACTAGAAGAGTTGCAATACCCAGTCCCTACATGGCTGAGGACTATGAAGCGTAAAGTAGGAGATGATTAATGGAGAAGTGTTGAGGCGGGGGTTCGGGATGGAGGAGACTGGCGGTGTCTGGCCGGGCCCTTTGTGTCGGTGGGCGTAGGAGGAGGAGATGATGATGATATATATATATATATATATATATATGTATATATATATATGTATATATATATATAAAGTATATATATATATATATATATATACTGTATATATATAAATATATATATATACATATATATATAGATATGTATATATATATACATATATATATATATATATATATATATATGAATCTGAATAGTGGTTGTGGTAGCCAATTGGAAAGTCGCTACTAGCGATCTGCTGGACTGGGGTTTAAGTCCCGCTCAAGCTCGATAGTTTCTTGTAGTGTCTGCAACCTCACCATCCTTGTGATCCAAGAATAGGGGGCTTGGGGGAGCCTATTGATCTACACGCCGAGCCATCGGTAGCCATTGCCTGGTCTTCCCTAGTCCTACCTTCCGTGGTGATCATATTTACTCTATATATGGTCAAACTCGATGGCACTGTCACTGTCCTTTACCTCTGCCATTTATGATTGACCTTTAAATCTTTGAACTGCTGAATAGGAAAAGCATGTCTAATGAATATGGTGCATCCTTTATAACATATTCATTATTTATTCTAAATGCTTACAGTTATATCTTAGTTATCTCTGAAGAGGTTTAAAGACGAGGGAGATACAAATCAATAATCGTTTCTCAGGAAAATATAAAAACAAGAAAAAATATTTAAGTCACGTGTAGATTACCAACGATAAGCGAGTAGTGGAGCAATTTTCCGCGGAATAATCAAAGTTGAAGCGGTTGGCTACCATTAGGTAGTCATACTTTCTTCTTGATTTAAATAATTCCCAAGTAGTACTTGCGTGCCAGTTTACAGAAATATGTTAGAAAAACGTATTATTATCTTTACTAGCCAAGCTACAACCTAAGTTGGAAAAATAGGATGCCCCAAGCTCAAGGGTTCCAATAGGGAAAAAAATGCCCAGTAAGGAAAGAAATTATGGATATAAAAAACTACGAGAAGTAGTAAATAACTAATATAAAATATTATAAAAAGCATACTAAAATACATTGCATCAGAAGAAATCGTAAAGAAAATATTTCTAACATTCTTTTTAAAAATTACATTTCCCAAATGCAATTTATCATGGGACGATGATTAAAAAAATATATATGAAGAAAGTTCCCAAGTATGCTCAGCAATATCTCTTCAAAATTTCTTGACCAAATAAAGACTCATTAAAAATTGTAATAGGTGTTAGTAAAGATGTCGAAATGTAGTTTTCAAGGAAGATTATCAACTTGTGTACCACAAGAACCTGGTCAAGTAAGATATATATTAGACCTAACGTAATTTACAGAGAACAAATCAAGTTAATATGATAAATGCGAAATGATTTCGCAGGTTATAGTATTATCGAATGATTTAAATAGTTGAATGGAATGAAAGATGAATTTCATAAAAAAAAAAAAAAAAAAAAAAAAAAATATCAAGGATTGGAAGAGGACACTGGTGATAGATGGTGAATTCATGAATGAAAGAATGCCCTGCTGAGGAAAATAATATAAATTGTGTGAAGCAAGTTATAGTAATTAAATCAAACAAACATTAATAACGAAGCAAAATATATGAAATAAATAAGACATATACAGTGGACTGATATTCAAATACCCTTCGAAGCAAACAAAACCATTTACACAAGTTAAAACTTCCGACTCCCCAATCTTTTAGACTTTAGTGGTATTCCATTAAAGAACACACGGTCAGTATTTTTCAAAAGTGTTTCATTTGAAAAAAACACACCTTAATGGTATAGAACACTGTTATATAGATTCTATTTTCCTTTGAAATTATGAATGAATGAGGGATTTGTCTATTGGAAATAGTAAAATCTAATGATGTGAAAATGTGAAACATTTGTTTTATTCACAGTTATAAAATAAAGTTACTTTAAAGCGTTAAACTTTAATGATATGAAATTTATTTATTATTGAGTTCATTTAGTTATCTGCCATGAAGAATGAAGAATGCTTTACTTAGAAATAGAATATATCGGCATA
This sequence comes from Palaemon carinicauda, assembly GCF_036898095.1. Lineage (NCBI taxonomy): Eukaryota > Metazoa > Arthropoda > Malacostraca > Decapoda > Palaemonidae > Palaemon > Palaemon carinicauda. The sequence continues at coordinate 51,082,712 of NC_090759.1, forward strand.
CAAGATATATAGCATTATTTTTATCAAATTAAAAAGGCAAATCTGTCAAAAAGATTAAATAGTTTTACACAAAATCTAACTTAGTATGTAAATCTTTCCATACGAGAAATATTACGTAAAAAAAAAAAAAAAAAAAAAAAAAAAAAAAAACCGTACGCTGACGGAAAATAGCTTTTTTTGTACGAATATAGACGATCAAAAGTATAGCATAGTCAATAGCCTAGTAATGTTATTGCTACTATATTAATGCAAGAGATAACAAATAGAGAACTGCAGAGGTGATATGCAAAAATATACATTTTTCAAGAAAGCTTGATTTATTGAAATTCACTTTATCTTTAATAATGAGATGATTACCAAATATATATAAATAATACCTAGGATACCATAAAACAAAACACAAAAACAAATAACCTACCTTAGGATTACTAGATTACCTAATTTTGAATAAAGCAAAATCGAATTTTCCTACGTGAAACACTATTATGAGCTGTCACTATATATATATATATATATATATATATATATATACATATATAAAATGAAAAGGAGGACGAAGAGTCTGGACAACATCTTTTAATTTATTGGTGCCGACGTTTCAGGACTGATCCCATTATCAAGGCTAAAATGTGGTCTATATGTTTACTTGTCCGAGATGTAATCTCGGAAATTATGTGGGTTCCACAAAAAGATTGCTGAAAGTTCGTATAGATGCGCATCGGGGAGTGAGTCATAGAACTGGATGTGCGCTCAAAACCAAAGAATTCTCAACCATCAGAGAACATGCAAGTAAATGCAAGACCAACATTGCATATAAAAACTTTGAAATCATTGCTCAAGCGCCAAATAACTACTCTCTACTAGTATTAGAGTCTTTAATGATTAAAGAAAAGGCTCCTAAACTAAACAGCCAATTATCCTCCGTCCCTCTCCACATCGCTTAAGCTGGCAAATTTAGAATTTTCTTTCTGAGTACTGTCCTTCAGATAGTCACTCAGTTCTCAAGTCTGTTCCAGACAGGTTGGTCTCCTTAGACAATTTTGATTCTTGTATATTTAATTTTAAGATACTTTTCTCTTAGTTATTTTTTTTCTCCATATTTTACTTGTAACTGTGTTTATAATTTCAATTTTAATTCTGACTGTCTTTTTTGTATTTTATATATTTTTACCGAGTTTTGCTTATAATGTATTATATGTCCATTTTAGCCTTGGTAATGGGATCAGTCCTGAAACGTCGGCAACAATAAATTGAAAGATGTTGTCCAGACTCTTCGTCCTCCTTTTCATTTTATCTTTGAAGCTCGCCAAGAGCAACGACCTACCTCAATATATATATATATATATATATATATATA
>NC_090759.1:51094068-51096568 GCF_036898095.1 Palaemon carinicauda
AGTTATTGATTTATATAATACAATAAGCTGCCATTGCATTGTCTATGATCGTTAATACAGTCAATATCGATCTGGGTGAAGTAATATCTCTACTTATGAAATGCAAAAAAAAAAAAAAAAAAAAAAAAATATCTTGATAAATTCCTCATAAAAATATTCATTAAATATAAAAACCTGAACGGTTCCTTGTTGAACGTAGCGGGGCAATCTCTTAGTTCGTCGTCATTCCAATATAACGGCTGGGGCATCCAAGGGCAGGGCATTGGTAAGCATAAACGACGTCTGACTTCATCATGATGAGGGACCTTGTCATCGTGGACTGGTAGTAAAATCAATTTCAGTGTCCTCTTGGACAGGTTTGACGTTGTTCCTGATGATATCCTTCATGGCCATTTTTTTTCCTGCTGGTATTACCGGTGCATAATACCTTTGTTGTACAGGTTGACTCTGGAAGTCATGTTCCCGCTACTGTGCTAGGTCTCATGCCATGTTGTCCATACCATGTCTGACCTCTCGATTAACTTGCCTGCTGGAATAACCATTGTTTACGAGGACCTGAGTAAACATATCCAACTCCATGTGGGTCTCCCTCCAGGAAGAACAATTAGAGAGGGCTTGACGAACGTAAGTTCTGATGGTGGAGGTTTTGTACCTAGTGGGACATTCGCAGTCACAATTAAAGCAAAATCATAGGATCATGGGCTTTGTATAGACAGTAGTATACTACCACCTTCAGTAGTTGGAACCAGGGTATCCTGGAGGGGAAGATGGCCATTGTCATAAAGTTGTAACAGGAATCTAAAGGAACTGCACACCTTGAAGATCATATGCAGTTCAACAATGCAGTGAGAATAGGTGGTTTTTATGGTGTCGTCAATATAACACGTATATTTCTGAGTGATCTATAGGTGCAAAAAATCGCTCATCAACAATAACCATGGGCGCTGAGGGGAGAGCCCTTCATATTTTCCGTTTTTATGAACATGTGTCTTCGGTGGGTGGTAAAAGGGGCCTTATTAACACATATCTCCAGGAGTGTGCGAAGAGCATGTTCTGGGATGTTGAGAAGTGGGGTCGAATTGTCTCTGTAGACTCGATCTAGGATAAGTTACATGTGAAACCATGACTTCCTGAGCCAACCACTACTACAAAGTTAGTATGCACCAAAAATACCAGCAGGGAGAAAAGGCCATGAAGACATCATCAAGAACTATGTCACACCTGTTCAAGAGGACACTGAAACCAATTTGATTATTTACGACCTGAGCATGAGGACAAGATTCCTAATCATGAAAAATAAACTGGCCCCTCCTATGCAGGACTTTCTGAAGAAATCCAACGTCGATTATTCTTACTAACTCCCAGTCCATGGATGCCCTGGCTATCATATTATGAATGACAATGATCAGACTATTTACAAGATTGTCCTGTCATATTCAACAGAGAGACATTAAGATGTATTAACTACTTATGTACAAGAATGTTCTACAAGATGATATCATCGAGAATACTAAAATCATCGGCAGTTCCCCTGATGGCAGAAGGCTCGGGACCCTGGAGGCCCTTCTAATCCTGCAAGAGAGGCCAAATCTAGATTCAACTTAAAAAGATGTTCCTCCTCTCCTCCAGCTGTATGAACACCACCCTGAAACTCATTAATGCCAACGAGGACGACAACAATCAGCGACCCAGCAACTTCCCTGTAATGAGACTCTCCCAGCGAGCGTCACAGCCAATCAGCAAGCAGCTTGGGACTCTTCGGATCTGAAATCTGAGTAGTAGCACAACTTGCCTGACTCCTAGTCCCACTCAAGCAACCCGTTAGCCATTCAGTGCACTGCTCGAGGAGCCCTACCTGAATCCGCTCAGACCCTAACTTTGATGGACGTGAGTGTAAGAGCAGCCAGACTGAGCCTGACCCCTTCCTGGCGAGCGCCTCAGTCAATGGGACAGGCAGTCCCATGCCAGACCCGGCATGGACTCTGCACCCAATTTGATGAACCAATCGAACAGTATAGAGCCAACTTACTTCCATCCAGTCTCTGCCTGAAGATAAAAGGAACAACCCCATAACATGTAGCAGTAATTCTTGATTATCTATTGTGACAGTCTATTTCTATAGGAGAAAAATAGAAATTACTATATGCATTTGCTCCCCCCACTAATGTTCAACATAGCAAAGTTACTGGCGGTATGCAATACTGACAAAAGACAAAAAAAAAAAAGTCATTGAGAAGCTCAACTACAAGATAAATTGGCGCCACTGAGGCAGCAATTATTTCTGATGAAATCTATTGTTATCATTATTATTATTATAAATCCCTCTTTTAATATGAAAATTAAAATTATGTCACAGTTCCTAGAAAAAAAAACTGAATGAAAAATAATTGTTGCAAACTAAAAATGTGTTATATGTTCATATGTATACTTAGATAAAAAGAACGATATAAATCTAAAATATCACCATACAATTCCTGAAAAATGTCCTACCAAATAAAAT
>NC_090759.1:51101568-51114068 GCF_036898095.1 Palaemon carinicauda
GCTGACTGAGGTTAGTATATGTTTTAGAAACATCATAAATATGTTCCAAGTCTACCATGCCTATTTCTTCCCTTTCCCAGGGAAGGCAATCACGGCTTCACATTGACTGCATTGAGGTATGGAATCCCTATAGCTTCCTCAATCCCTATTGCACTAAGTACCTAAAGGACTCGAGTCCACCGAATCTTGGCTCCTTAGCTTTAAGTTATCCAAATTTTCCTATGACCTATATCAGCACAGATATTGCTATGGCAAGGTATCAAGTGTCATTGGCCTTAATAATAATATACTTTCTCCCATCAGTCGTTGCATCCCTGGCATGTACAAATATTAAGTGTCAGCATCATCATGGCAATATGATGATGCTAATGACATCTTTTTTTTTGACAATGACTGTGCTCTACATCTCTACTTCTGTTGCTTGTGTCATGAAGGTAGATTTGCCACCTACAAGGTGACTTACTTGTTCCTGTTAATCTTCATCTGCTTCCTTGTCCCCTTTTCGACCTCTTCTTGGATTTCAGACTTGACTTTTTTATACATCAAAGACTATGTCCCGTCGCTCGTACCTGGCACCATAGTACTCCACTTCTGGGATGAAGTATTCTTTGACAGTCATAATATCTCTTTGATGTATGTAGACGTAAGGCATTGATAAGTGGTGATCCATCAATGATGATCATATCTACCTTTGGTTCTGCTAAATGGTTCACTTGCCCTCCAATAATTTCATTCAGCTGTGATTTCTGACATGTATGAAACTTGCCACTGTCACAGAAATGTAGGGTGGGACTGATTCTCGAACTTGAACAATTCTTGTAAGGCCCAGTGCCTGTTCTGGTAGAAGATAAACACTAGTCAAAATAACAGACATTCGTATTTGAGGACTTTCTTCTTAGAAATTATCTCAGCCAGTTCTTGTGTGAATCATTTTTTATTGGGTGATAGAAAGAATTGTAAATTTTCTCCTCTAACTCTGCTATGAATGATTTGAACTGATCCTTACACCACTAATGGTAAGTAGCTACCTTTTCAGCTAAACTTGAGTCTGCAATGTTCTTCATGTCTAACACCAGCAGGTCAGCTAATTCCTCTTGGAGTGGGCTGCGCCTCTCCTGCATCAGTGCAGAGGGATTTCACTGTTCCAAAGAAAGATTTCTGGGAAGTCAGTGTCTGTTCATAGTGTCTGCTGTTGTAGGTGCATCTCCCTCGTATTTAGCTGTTGATTATGCATATATGACTATTTCAATGAAGGCGATGGTTTTACATAGATAAAAAAAAAGGTATAATAATTATTGCCTCATTCAATATGTAGTAAATTCCTCTCCAAGACATGTTCTCTTGCGATGTTTATGAGTGCATATTCATTTTTATTTTGGTCTTTCACTAACTTTGGGTCCACCGACCATCCATCTACAAAGCGCTGTTGCTTTTTGTCAACCTTTTATCACGGCATTATTTTGCTAGTGTGCTTGATTGATCACTAAGGCAAAGCATTCTCTTCTAGACTTGTGGCCAATGAAGTCTCCTTTGTGAAACTCGTCTGGCTACATATAGATGTTGTTGATCAAGTGACATTATTTCTCTGACGCAAATTGAGTTCACTAATAATAATAATCAGTTGTGAAAGTCCTTCACAGTACACGTTGATGTCACCTTCTGTGAAGGAGTAGATCAGGGTGACTATGGAGAGCTATATGGCCAGGTAAAAAAAAAAGTTTAGTAAAAATAATTTTAGCTGCAGTTTTGGCCAAATCAACACAAAGTTAGCAATATGATATTTGTGAATAGTTCCAGTTCTAGTTCTAGTTCTAGTTCTAGAGAGAGAGAGAGAGAGAGAGAGAGAGAGAGAGAGAGAGAGAGAGAGAGAGAGTGTGTGTGTTATTAGTAATATGTCTATCTCAACAATTAGAAAATCAGCAGAAAAAATAGTTTTCTTCATCTAAAATATTTTGTTCTCTTAAATTATTCTTTTCATAAAACAGGAATTTTATTTTGTAATGTTAAAAAGCCACTAAAAAGGCAAACATTATGATGAAAGCTATTAAATTATCTGCTGACAGATTACCGTAAAAATTAAGAGAGAGAGAGAGAGAGAGAGAGAGAGAGAGAGAGAGAGAGAGAGAGAGAATCCCCTGTAGTGGTTGAAAATTAATAATATACAGTATGTTTGTATGGGTTGAGACATGCATTTCACGTCATCGGTAGAAACTTAGGACTGTATTCCTTTTATTTTTTTTCTTATTAATTTTCTTTTTTGGTTTTTGTCATCTGCATATTCACCGGATAGCAGACAATGTCCAGTGAGAGTTATGATGTTTTGCATTGTCATTCCTTTAAGCGTAGCTGATAGATTTTCCTTTTTGGTTCTGTCATTTCCTTAGTATAAATCTTCACCAAAAACTCTCTCTCTCTCTCTCTCTCTCTCTCTCTCTCTCTCTCTCTCTCTCTCTCTCTCTATATATATATATATATATATATAAATTTTCTTGATGTACTTATGGATTATACAATTCAAAATGCACTAATTATGAAAAATACAAAAGATCCATTAACCATAAACCTAGTATAGATGGTAGGCTAATGAAAGACGGAAAAAGGCTATATGGAAAGATGAACAAAACACAATGGGTCTGTAGTGGTTAAAAATTTGAACCGGAAGAACTTAGAATCCTACATATTTTATACATAAACAAAAGGCAATTTATTGTAGACAACAATAAAGTAAAATAACAAATATACAACAGATAATATTAGAGAGAGACTATTACACAATCATAGAACTACAGAATAGGAAAATGCATTTGGATTAAAGTTTTAAATGTTAATATAACGGATACTTTTTCACATGTAAAGTTTTGCGGCTGAAAACATATAAGAAGGTAAATCGATATAAAAATATATTTAAAATATTTTCATTGTTACGCAGTTAAGGAAGTCAAAATTCACCCGTATTTCAAGTTCTGAACACATAGAATACAAAAATAAACTATGGGAATAATTAAAGGAATAATTATAAAAAGCAAATAGAAAAAGAGTATCTTTTGTGACCGCGAAACAATGAAAACAAATGTATTATAATACGATAAAAACAAAAACAAAGGAAAAACAAAAATTACCATTAATCCAAACCATTCAGAAAAGCCTCGAATAGACCTCTTACAAAACGTAACGTTATCATTATCTCAATTGGTAGCAGTTGTCTCAACACTTAAGACTCACTTGTATCACTGGCTTCATTGTTTTGGATTTTATTGTTTGAGATCCGAGAAAATTAAAAACGACGGGAAAAACAAAGATTTCCGAAAAATATTGAGCTAACGTTTTCTTAAGAACAAAAGGATCATCATGAAATACAATAATCATGTTATCAAAGATATTAATAATAGTTATAGTAATAATATTGATTATTATCAGTATCATTATCATCATTGTAATTATAGATAACATTACCAACATTCAGACGATGATTGAAGACGATCTTTATATAAGTTTGTATTATATATTACGAATACATCATCAGGTGCCATAAAAAGTTTTCAATAATTTTTCCTTTTTCGGGAAAAAACGGAATCAAAGGAGATTGTAAAAACTCCATTTATTATAATGCTGAATTCAGGGATTATTTGCACATTACCAAAATGCGATTAATTATCATAAGCACATCATCAAATATTATAATCCTATTTACTTCTCTTGTCAGTAATACAAAAATTTCAAATTCACAATGAATATTTACGTTCCCTTTTAAACTTTCCACCTTGCGCAAAAATTTTATTATCAACATCATGTGCAATTTTTAGCTCACGGGCCACCGGCAGAGATACCAAATCTGGATGAAAATGTAAATAATTATGGCCAATTTTCACCTCGTGACCATTCCAACGAAGTATGTATCTTTTTCTATTTTGTCTTTTTGCACTAGGAAAATTCTACAGATTATGCAAACAGATGCCATTCTTATATTTTGCATATATTATTCTCAATGTTATTATCATTTTTAATACTAATAAGAAGAAATTAAATAGAAATAATGACACAAAAACAATATTTATTATAGACATTACTGATAAAGTTTAATGTTTGAAACTCGAAATTTTGGTTCTCAAATGCGCTATTTATAATTATCAAAACTGTCAGTATCCGAGCATTAAATATTTTTTTTTTTTTTCAAATCTTCTATTCTGACTTGTAACTGGCTCTTATAGATACACTGTGCTCTTTCCCTGAATACACGAAAAACAATATATACGGTATTTATATATATTTTTTTATTGTGTATTTTACAATAGTAATGTAGACATAAGCTATGTATACGATGAGTTTGAACAGCGAGAGACGACCTGCCGAAAATAGAGAACACTTAAAAGTGTCACATTAGCTAATTAAGTTGCACTGTAGTAGTAATAATACTATGCATATATAGAAGTAATGTACACTACAGTACCAGCAAGTGTTATATTAGATAGGAAAAAACCGTGACCTGCAGTTATAAGTATTACGATGACTAGTGTTACTGTATGTGTACTGTACAGTAATATGACCGCGTACAGTACTTAGTGCATGAATGTAAATGTACTATAGTCTTACTGAAATATGTCCATACCGTAATAAAATACTTCTACTGTGATATAAATAAAGTAAAAACTACTGTATATTAGGGAGTACAGTGTGTTACTTAGTGCGTTAGTCGACCACGTGTAGGCAATGGTCATTGAGTTGGTAGATTAAGAGATAACCCACCCTACAGCAGCATTCTCGGATTCTCACTTTTTGCGCCTGTCTCTGTTACCTAAAGCACGTGAAAATCGAGGGATGGCTGTATGCATGTGTATATATATACATATACACATATATATGTATATCATACATATACATGCATATATATACACAGTGCATATATATATATATATATATATATATATTTATATATTTGTTTTATTTATACACACAAATAGGGAAAAGGGTATTAGTCCCATACCCTTTCTCTGACTTCCACATGACATTAGTACCTATTGAATTTCTGTCGACATTCTGTTTATAAGACCAATGTGTTATCAAAGAGCTATTTAGTAAGATTTTAAATAAAAACTATGATGTCTGTTCTTGTTTTATCATAATCGCAACAACATTCACCAGATGGAATAAGTATTAAGTCTCTAAATATCTGAATACAAACATAAAATAGTCTTTCGCCGAGAAATTCCTATATTCAAATACACACGTTATATCACCATAATACTGTAAAACAGATGGCAATGCACGTCCCTAATACTTCAGAGCAACAACAATAAAATGCATTATGTTGCCTAATACTCGCAACCGGCTACAACAACCGAAAGGGAGATTAAATCCCGACCTCCAACACTCGGGTACTTAGTTCAGACGGCGGAAAGGATTAGCAAGTCGATGAAAAACAAATCCGGCAGGGAGAGCGTTGCCTACCGTAGCGTCGGGCGGAAAAATCTGACGCATTAATTGCGACTTGCTTTCATTTCCGGTAGAGTGGGTCCCGGATTCCAGAGACGAGCGACGGAGGCAAGATGGTTGCGAATTAGTTAGGAGTAGGATATGATAAATGTTAATAAGGGAAAATACTGACAAATTTCATGGCTACACATAAAAGTCCTTACATGAGGTAGAGGCTTTTATTGGGAATATGTTTTGCGTTTGATGAAATAACATTGCTTAGCGACTTAGTAATACATAAATATTGCAAGAAAAGTAAACAGAATAATTGAGTTCAGTTCACCTGACAAAAGATATTTTCACCTAAAAAACAATGTTTTATGCAATGTGATGTACAGTAAACTGATTTGACTCCATGAACGAAAACCGCTCTCTCTCTCTCTCTCTCTCTCTCTCTCTCTCTCTCTCTCTCTCTCATTAAAATAGATCTTTCACTATATAAACTATAAAAAAAGTTAAAAAAAAAAAAGAGGAAGAGAATTAAGACAGAATATTGTGCCAGAATGTACGCTCAGTCAAGAAGTCTCTACCCTCAAACAGTGGAAGACCATGATACAGAGGCTATGGCACTACCCAAGACTAGAGAACAAGGATTTGATTTTGGAGTGTCCTTCTAAAGGAGCTGCTTACCATAACTAAAGTCTCTTTAATCCTTACCAAGAGGAAAGTAGCCACCGAGTATCACAGTGCAGTAGTTAAACCCTAAGGTGAGGAAGAATTGTTCGGTTATCTTACGGGTTGTTAAGTATATGAGGACAGAGAATAATGTAGACAGAGTAGGCCAGACTATGCGGTTATATGTAGGCAAAAGAAAACGGAGTCGTAACCAGATAGAGAGGGATCCAATGTGATACTGTCTGAGAAGTCAAAGGACGCAATAACTCTCTAGCGGTAGTATCTCAACGTATGGCTGGTGTCCTGGCCAACGTTCCACCTATATACAGTTTATATTAGACAAATTAAAATTCATAATTAAGAAATTTATAACCTTGCCAGCTCTAAGTATTTCTGCTGCTAATATTGTACTAAACAAAGGTTTCTTATGTAAATATATATGTATATATATATATATAATATACATATATATATTTATATATATATATATATATATATATACACAGACATAAGGATACAAACAGGCAGACACTCACACACACACACATATATATATATATATATGTATATATATATATATATATATACATATATATATATATATATATATATACTGATGACGTTGCCCTTATTAGCATAACATCGCAGGATTTGCAATGCTTGCATGTCAGAATATATGACATATCTTGAAGGTTCAAGGTGTCTGGTTTTAGTTACAGTTTTCATCGGAATAGATGCTCACCAGAATGTCAGCCAGGCAAGCCCAACCCCTACTCTGGTGCCCAACCACAACACTAGCCTCCCCAGTAAACAGCTTAAACTCACGGTCCCGGGCTGGGATCAATCTGCCACCATGCGAATGCTAGGCGAACACGTTACCACTGTAATAGCAGCAAGGAGGTTAGGCTCTGGATAATTAGAAGAAAGTCTAAGATGATGAAAATGATATATGCAATGAAAGATTAAATATTGGAAGGAGAAAAGATTAATGAGGTAGAATCATTTAAGTATTTAGGAACTATGGTCTCTAATACAGGATCTATAAAATTGGATTTGAATGAAAGATAGAAAAAAGCAAATAAGAAAATGGCTAGGTTAAGTAAAATTTGGAAATCAAATCGCCTGAAATTACATATAGAAATCAGGCTATATATCATTTTAGTGAGATCAGTGTTATTGTATGGACAGGAATCATGGTGTGACAATAAAACAATCTCCAACATATTTAGTAGATTTGAGAATTAAGCCCTCAGAAGAATACTGAGAGTTAAACGGCAGGACAGGATCATAAATGAAACTGTAAGAGAGACTATTCAAGTGCCATATGTGGATAAGATCATGGTGAGGGGTAGATGGAGATGGTTTCGTCATGCTGTTCGCACTCCCCAAAGAGAGATTAGTATATCAAACATTTAACTGGGCTCCACCAGGCAATAGAAGGGTTGGAAGACACAGGCCTATATGGCTGAGGACTATGAAGCGTGAAGTGGGACATGATGAATGGAAAAGTATTGATTTAAAAGCTCAGGACAGAGACAACAGAAATGTTAACGAGGCCCTTCTCGTCAATAGGCGTAGGAGATGATGATGATGATGATGCACACATACGTGTATAATATATATATATATATATATATATATATATATATATATATTCAAATAAGCCATATAAATTTTTGATAGATTAATGTCTGGATTCTCTTAACGACCTCAGGATCAGATCCCCAGGCGAAATCACACAAAGAGAAGAGCTTGTGACCGGCCGGGAATCGAACCCGGGTCGGCAAGCTTGTATAGACAGTGACTAAACCACTTGGCCAAGTGGTTAGTCACTGTCTATACCAGGGTTCGATTCCCGGCCGGTCACAAGCGCTTGTCTTTGTGTGATTTCGCCTGGGGCTCGGATCCTGAGGTCGTTAAGAGAATCCAGACATTAATGTATCAAAAATTTATATGGCTTACTTGAATATGAAAAACACGTTTAAATGTGCAAAAAAAATATCATATATATATATATATATATATATACATGTATGTATGTATGTATGTATGTATGTATATATACATGTATGTATGTATGTATGTATATATATATATATATATATATATATATATATTAATTGGTCAGTCTCACTAAAACTATAAGAAGGACATCATACCCTGTTTACAACTTGAAGCTAATATTATAACAGAGTAATTATCTGAAGACTCGTATTGTGGCTTCGTGTGGGTCACATAAATACCAGCAAAAATCTTTAAATTTTTCTCTCTTTCTCATCCGATAATTTCTCTCTCTCCCCTTCTTTCTCATCCGATTATTGTTCTTTCCCTGAGAAATGGGACCCTGACATCAAAAACTCATTATGTGAGAAAATTCTTCTCTCGTTCTGATGCGCACAAAGTATTTAAAAAAAAAAAACTAACGCAGTCGCATCGATAAGGATGACGACTACCTAACATCTGGAACAAATCCAAACGTAACTGAAATATACAGGGTGGGCCAAAAGTAGGGTTACAGTAATCAAGAAGAAAGTTGAGATAATCTCCACACAGTGAATGAATTGAAATATTTCATTGGAGATCGGAATTTGTAACGTGCTGTGTGTCAATGTGTCTTGGACATATATGTTAGCAAGGTTGAACGTGGACACTTTGAACAATTACGAGATTAAATGTTCATTGTTAAAAGTATAATGTATGTAAATAAATGTCTAGATGTCTACTAAAAGTAAAAAATGTAAAGTGTTAACTATCACCCAGTTTTGGGCCACCCTGTATTATTCCTTTTTTCATCATCTACTTGACTAAAGAACCTTGAATGTAATTCCTACTCACTCATTCCATGCAATTATAATAACAGTTTGTTATTTCATATTAAAGTACAGCAATTATCCGCTTAAGAACATGGCAAAGGACGTTCCAGTGATAAAGATGTACCAATATAAGAGTTTCATGTAACTGGCATTAAACTTTCATAATAATTTATGATTCCGTGAAAACCTAACCTGCAATCTCTCTCTCTCTCTCTCTCTCTCTCTCTCTCTCTCTCTCTCTCTCTCTCTCTCTAAATCGCCACTCACATATCATAATGGACTACTATCGCGTTCAATTTCAGAATGTATTGCTTAACACGTTTTAATACCACAGTTTTTCTTTGATCGATCCAATTTTCAAACTTTATCTTTAGCAGGGCGATGAAAAATCTCTCTCTCTCTCTCTCTCTCTCTCTCTCTCTCTCTCTCTCTCTCTCTCTCATATTCCTCCCGAGTTAAATCACCAATTTAAAGTCCTATCCAAGGGGAATTGTGAAAGGCCCTTGTTCAGGCTATGAAGATCATTAAAAAGCGCACTCTTCATCAAAATAGCAAGGAATCTTCCTCATCAATATTACCCACGTTGCAACATGCGTCCCTTGGCTAGTCAAGTGGTTTATCAGAAAATGAGATGAGAAATTTTTAAGAAGAGTAAATGTATTAAGAAAGGAACCAACACTATGGTCTCTGCATTAAAATGAACTATACATATGCGAACGTACTCAAATCAGCTTTTTATGGAAGTGGCTCAAGTGACAATTTTTTTTGGTTTTATACATATATTACAATCACACACACGCGCATATTTACTGTACAGTATATATATATATATATATATATATATATAATGTATGTGTGTGACGCACACATACCATATTGCATAAGTAATTCTAAAACTCAAAATAATAAAATAGCAAAAAGTGTAGTAGATATGAAAAAAAGACCATCCACTGTTGATATTTTCACTGCTTCCTTTTATGTGGGTTTCATGAAAAGTAAGACGAAGTCACAAACTGAAGAAACAAAGGCCCAGGCAATCTTACTCCAAGCTCTCTAATTACGCTTTACTTTGATAATTACAGTTTTCATTTACATCAAAATCTTTTGAAGTCAGTTCTTACTTGGTCTTACTCTGCCACGAGTCCCTTACCAAACAACCACCCACCCCATTCCTCCCCACACGCTCTGGCTTGCCTTTCCTCATACCCTCTCGACGGCTTCTCTCTGGAAGAAGTTTTGTGCACCTACTCGGGAAGGCGTTGATGAAGGCGAAGAGGAGGATTTGGAGAAGTGTGGGGTGGGCGGAGGGATGATGGAAGGGGGGGGGGGGGGTGCAATCCAAGAGGTTGGGAAAGCCGAAGAGAGGATGCGATCTATTTCACTTGAAGGTAAGTTCATCTTTTGAAGATGAAAACTCATTTAATCTGTTACGCTTAGCACAGCCCAAGAAACATTCCCTCTTTACGTATTAAAAATGTTCTTTTCATAAGAACTGTAAGGAAGTTTTATTGTTATTAATAATGTGTAAAAATTATTAGCTTTGAAGCGACAAGAAACTTGCGTTAAAGTTAAATAAAAACACTATTACTAACCTCCAGTAGTTTTTGCTGAAACACACAAAATTTTATAAAATACATAATTAAAAAGTGTAATCCCAAAAATCATGAGCAGTGAAATAAACCTGAAAAAATCCATTATCCGTCACAACTTTTGTAGAGTGTAGGATTCAATTGGTAAATCCCTAACATATTTCAGCAGTGTTGCCATGCAAAAAACAACTGCTCCGTATCCTTCCATTTCTTATCAATCTTCATTGACAGATCGACCCTTTTACATTTGATTTCTTCTTTTATTTTTGCTTCATTTCGGTAGTTTTTCCCGGTACGCACACCCACCAGTATCTCTCTCTCTCTCTCTCTCTCTCTCTCTCTCTCTCTCTCTCTCTCATATATATATATATATATGTATATATATATATATATATATATATACATATACATATATATATATATATATATATATGTGCGTGTGTGTGTGTCTTACAGTTTTAATTTAGGTAAACTGCATTCCCCAGCCATTATTTCAAGTGATATCAATTTGCTTGTTTTTTATTTTGACATCCATTCGTTTCAAACTTTCCATTCTTTCCGAAAAAATATTGAACGAAACTATTTTATGACGTAAAATCGGAGATTTCACGAGGTTATGCTGATTTCACACAGCACTGTTTAATCGAAGAAAAAAAAATTATACACCTAATAAAAGATTGAAAAAAAATTAGTTTTCCTTCACTCAATAAAAGGATATCATAAACCTAACATACAGAGGAGGCATCTCAACAGACCAGAAACGTGACGATACCTCAAAACATAATTTCAACATCCTCTACCGATTTTTTTTTTTTTTTTTTTTTTTTTTTGAGAACCCTTGACGTGGTTCAGATGAACAAAACGATGAGAACGCAAGGGACTCTCGATGGCGTGGCGTACATTCACCTTTAATCGGCGTTAGCTGAAAGAGGCCATTAGTACCTCAGCAGAGCCTTTGGGGGTACATTAAATGGGCACAAGGTTTACTTGAATATTACCAGCAATGTTTACAGGTAAATGGGAATGATTTTTCTTTGACCTTGGACATTTCTAATAAGAGATGGGTGGTTGAAAAGACAATGAGCTTATCAAAGAGCGGAGAACCTTTGATCCTCTCGGTTTATGATCATTGGAGCTCATACGCCATTCTGAATTGTACGAATATCTAGAGGAATTATTATCATGAGAATGAATCATATCATAGATTGATGGATTGATGGGGAATCATAATAATCCAAGTAGGAGTGAATGTGAAATATATCTATCTAATACAAGAAACTGCTAACCATGAAGGAGATAGTTCTTTAGGTGTTAGTAAACCAAACTAAAAGAACAAGTACGTATAATTCCAAAAGATAAAAACATTTGATCAAATGCTCTAACAACAAAGAGGGCAAAACATGATCAGTTATAAGACGACCATAACGAAAAATCACGCAAAATATTGTATGATTTTAATATGGAAGAAAATAAGGAAAATAATTACCAAACAAAAAACGCAACCAATTTCACAGAAACATCTCTGATTACGCATTGATTTGACATCTGTCACCATTGAAATCGAAGACTTTTGAAGTCAGGTTTACCTGATTTTAACCCATGTGAATCTCTCTCTCTCTCTCTCTCTCTCTCTCTCTCTCTCTCTCTCTCTCTCCAATCCTATCCCCGATCCTTTTTTTTTTCCTTAAAGTAGTTTAGAATACGTACTTAGGAGGTGCCTTCAACTTCACTCATCCTTATTCTCGATTGCTTTTCTCTTAAAGCATTTCAGAATACCTAATTAGAGAAACCTTTCCCCATGCCTCATTCTTATTCTTAACTACTTCACACTTGAAGCAGTTTATAGAGTACACATTGAAGAAGGCCGTCCATTCCCAGTCACTTTTATTTTTGACTGTTTTGCCTTTAAAAGAGTAAAGGCAGCACACTTACAAAACCACATTTTTACAGGCCCTTTCTCTCAGCTGAATCGGATTACTTATTAATATAATACTGAATAACTCAGAAACTTTAC
>NC_090759.1:51119068-51124050 GCF_036898095.1 Palaemon carinicauda
GTTTTAATCTCCAACTCTTTAAAATCTTATTGCAATATTTTCAATTACGTTTCTTTTAAGCTGCGGTTGTACATTGCCTGACCAAGCATGAGCTCTTGTTATCATAAAAGCCCGTAACACCTTACTTTTTAATTACTGCTTTAAATTTTCCACTAAATTTTCTCATTCGTCCTCTTCACCATTTATTGTTTACCCCAACCACCATCTCTCTCTCTCTCTCTCTCTCTCTCTCTCTCTCTCTCTCTCTCTCTCCAATACACAAAGGATTCTGGCTTGCTTTGAAGAGGGTAGGGTGATTTGACTCCGTTGGATAAAGTCCGCATCGTGCATGGTTATTTGTCTTTTAAGCTGCTTACTTAAGCCATTTTTATTTAATTCTCAATGCACAGTAGTCTTTTCAGGTAAAAGAAATATATTCTAAAACAATATAGTTATCGATAATTGTAGTCCTAAGAAATTCAGTTAAGAAATTCATCCCCAATCAAAAAAAAAACATTTAAAAATGGATTGAAGAGGTTAGTTCATAGAAAACTACAAAAAAATAGTGTTAGTTCATAATAAAATTGGAACCTATACGGGAAAAAAACGTAGTTGATGAAATATCTAATAAGAAGCCCTAATGAAAATTCTATAAATTAATATTCTATGAAAGATGGCATTCCTATTGAAAGAAAAGGAATTACTGCCGTTTCGATTATTGTTTACATTGAAAGAAGGATTAGAATTTCTTTTCTCAGAAAATATAAGAAATGGACGGAAAATACACTGAAAAGGGTATACTTGTTTTCAAACAAGTACGGTGGATGTGCGCATGCAGAATAAAATATTTTTCCATGGATAAAATATAATATAATTATAATTAATAACTATTATCTATACAGATTTTGCTGTAAATAATCACATGTGTATCTATACACATACAACCACCTTATGTGTATGTATATATATATATATATATATATATATATACATATACATATATATACACACAAACATATTACACATCTCTATATATTAAAGAGAAAGTGTTTGGAGATATATATATATGTATATATATATATGTGTGTGTGTGTGTGTGGATATATATATAAATATATATATATTTATATATATATATATATATATATATATATTTATATATATATATATATATATATATATATATATTTCTTGCGGGTAACGGTCAATGGCGTCGCCAGACGCATTACTATTCGGTCTCTCCCCGTCCCTCAGGTATGGGGGGAGAAGGATTAGTAACATACCCCGGTGAGATGTGTTATCTCCAGAGGTACACTCGGAAACCACATCTCCCACAAATTTGTGTGTGAGTGTATTCATATCTTTCTAAAGATTTAGCCATTATTTTTACGGATCACGTACACTATAATATATATATATATATATATATATTTATACTTATATATATATATATTTATATTTATTCATAATATATATATATATATATATACACATATACAACACAAATATATATATACATATATATACACATATACAACACATATACATATATATATATATATATATAAATAAATATATATATAAATAAATAAATAAATATATATATATATATATATATATATATGTATATATATATTATATATATATATATATATATATATATAAAAGATAGCGATGTGAAACACTCATGGTTCGCTTAATATGGCTAATTCATACTATACCTGAACGTAAACGGACGTGCACCTGGCATAAACCTGATCATATCCTGCATATACATTTAAATAGCACCGTATACTCTCCAGCATTTACGGTCGTAGTTTAGTCCTGTTCTTCATAAGGGTTGGCATCTTGAGCAAGTCTGATATTAAAAGCATTGCAGTACCAGTAACTCAGGAGTGATGACGCTTTGCTTGGAAAAGGAAGAAGAAAACAAACGTGAAAATATGGCGTTATTGTTTTTCACATTGTTGCTGCATTACTTATAGGTGTAAATTTCATTATATGGCCCACAGAGTACAAAGACCGTTCCAAAAATATTTAGAATG
Organism: Palaemon carinicauda; assembly: GCF_036898095.1. Taxonomy (NCBI): domain Eukaryota; kingdom Metazoa; phylum Arthropoda; class Malacostraca; order Decapoda; family Palaemonidae; genus Palaemon; species Palaemon carinicauda. The sequence continues at coordinate 51,121,093 of NC_090759.1, forward strand.
TTATTAACGACATCGTTCGCTAGTCGCCCAATTCAAATAGAGTTGTCGTGTATAATGAAATGGAATTATGATTCTCAAACAGAACAGAAATGATGTGAGTTATATCATGAAGAATACTAGTACACACGCAGCCGGCCAGAGAGAGAGAGAGAGAGAGAGAGAGAGAAAGAGAATAAATGGTTTCATGCCAGAGGTGTAGTTATTAAGGGATTGAGGGTCACCAGGGAAAAACATGTGAAAAACATCAAAAGAGAGAGAGAGAGAGAGAGGGAGAGAGAGAGAGAGAGAGAGAGAGAGAGAGAGAGAGAGAGAGAGAGAGAGAGAATCAAAAGTTTATAAAGGCTTTGACATCAACCCATTCCCAAAACACGATCTTCAACCTTTAGCCCTTCCTAAGGAAAAATATAAGGAGTAGAATTGTAGAATAGGTGTAGTAGGGTGTAACAATACCTCTAGGCCTGAAGCCCCTTCTCTAAATCCCTTCATTCCGGGTGACTCCCTTCGACCCCTTGTTCCCCCTCAACCCGGCCCCCCCTCTTCCTCAGTAGACCGGATGCGTCTTCATCCCCAATCTGAAGATGTGCCTAATTTTGTAGTCCAAGTTTTATTTCACTCTTCAAGTCTTCCAGAAGGAGGATTTCCCTCCTCAATGCAATCTTCAGTAAATTGTCTATGTTTATCCTGTTTGTCATCACACTTCAGGAATATCTATTTGCCTTCCTAATGCCTTATTTTTATTGGGGAATTTTTTCTTCTTCAAACAATTGCAATAACAGATTTGATCCCCTTTAATCTTTCCATCACAGAACGCATAAGCTGCTTCTTAGATATTTCTCTTTGTGTTAGTCACACTGAGCTGAAGGAAAACTACTAAATTAAAAGGAGTGTATTAATATTATACGTTTATGTATGTGTGTGTATGTAGTTATATATATATATATATATATATATAAAGAGAGAGAGAGAGAGAGAGAGAGAGAGAGAGAGAGAGAGAAGAGCAAAATGCAACATATTCCCATACACTACCTTTTCACCTTGAGTCACTTCTCGGAATAAGAGCAAAGAATCCAGGGCCAGACGAAGGGTGTAACAATACCTGCAGGCACAAAGCCTCTCCACCAAATCCCTTCATTCCGGCAGACTCCCCTCATCCCCAATCTCCTCTTTCAGTAGACGTGCATAGCTTCATCACTTTCGAACGAAATACCTTAGCTTCATTTCGTCCCGCAAAATTTTCCCTTTCTATATCAACCTCTGGTTCATATCCTTTTACGGGTTATGTGGAGTGATTGGTAATGTCTCTGCCTGCTATTTATCAGACTCGTTAGTGCTAAGGATGGGGGGTTTGGGGGAGCCTATAGGTATATCTGCTGAGTCATCAGCAGCCATTGCCTGGCCCTCCTTAGTCCTAGCTTGAGTGGAGAGGTGGCTTGGTGCTAATCTTATGTATATATGGTCAGTCTCTAAGGCATTGTCCATCTTGATAATGTAATGTCACTGTCCCTTGCCTCTGTTATTCATGAAAAGCCTTTAAACCTTCAAACCAGTTTAACCTTCAACGGCGTTTCACTTAGCCTTCTTTCAACCAGAACAAATTTATATTTAATCCGTCTTAGTCTTTCCTTCAGAGTATGCATAAAATTTTTTGCTATAGGTTCCTTCCTCGCCTTTCCAATTTCTCATTAGATTCTTATCCTTTTTATGGCGTGGGGTTCCAATTCCAACAAATAAGGAAAGGCTTGTATTTCCTTTTCAGATTCAAAGCTAGCTGTGGGAAATGTTACCAAGAGGGGGTAACCACAAAGTTCAGGTCATAGTCACATAGTGGTTATCAAAAATAACTTTCCTATGTACATGTTTAATACATACTCTCTCACTCTCATTACACAAACACATACACAATATATGTATGTGTATATATGTATATATATATATATATATATATGTATATATATACATATATATATATATATATATATAAAATATATATATATCCTTATATACATATAACATATATATATGTGTGTGTGTGTGTGTATCTGTATTTGTGACCGATGGCTGTATTATTATCAAACGCTTAATTCATATTTTCAAGCATTGAATCCATAAAAAAAACGAATTCACTCAACTTTGTGAATAAATATAAAAATGGAAATTCACCTCATACAAACCCAAGGGCTACCTCACGGGGCAGGGTTCGAACATAGAACTCAGGATTGAAACAAAACTGGACGGTGATTTAAATATAAACTATCAAGAGCGATGCAGGGTTATTTCACCTCTGTTATGATCGTACCGAATTCAGATATTCAGATATTTAGAAATAGAATCGAAATCAACCAATCTCGAACACGATATCCGATTGCTAAGTTTGCAATGTGTACCCACTTACGAGTCATCGCTATGTTCTGTTTTGATTCAAAGGCATGGGCTCGAATCCTAGCCTAGGTAGAAGTGATTATCCAAAAGAATAATGAATTCGTTATTAAAACAGTTTGAAATTTAATTTTTGAATGAGTGATAAAACTAACATAAACAGCCACGTGCTATGTAACTTACAAACACACACATATGAATGAAATATAAGCAAATGTATTAATATATATATATATATATATATATATACACATATATACATACAGTATATATATATGTATATATATGTATATATATATATATATATATATATCATATCCATTTGTGTGATCAGCAAAACTGTAGTAGTGAGGTAGTAGGTAAGTTTGCTGCTAGAGATCAGACTAAAGTCTTTCATTAGCACCAATCCGCAGTGGCCAACGTGGTGATGAAAATGCCCTAACCCCACACATGTCTGAGGCCTTTGTCCTGTAGTGGACTATTAATGGCTTTATTTGTTTTGTTCATATGTGTATGTATGTATATACATATATATATATATATATATATATATATATATAAATCAGAATTAATATCATATAC
>NC_090759.1:51124550-51127050 GCF_036898095.1 Palaemon carinicauda
TGGCAGGACAGGATTAAAAATGAAACTATAAGAGATTTTTCGAGTGCACATGTGTACGAGATCATAATGAGGGGTAGATGGAGATGGTTTGGGAACGCTCTTCGCACTCCCCAAGAGATATTAGCTCACTAAACGTTTATCTTGGATCCACAAGGCACTAGAAGAGTTGCAATGCCCACTCCTACATGGCTGAGGACTATGAAGCGTGAAGTATGAGATGTTTAATGGAGAAGTGTTGAGTCGGGGGTTCGGGATGGAGGAGACTAGCGGTGTCTGGCCGGGCCCTTTGTGTTGGTGGGCGTGGGAGAAAGAGGAGATGATGATGATGATGATGATGATGATGATGATGATGATATATGTATGTATGTATATATATATATATATATATATATATATATATAATAGTGTGTATATACAAGTATATGTATGCGTCTATAACATATATATATATATATATATATATATATATATATATATATGTGTGTGTGTATATATATATATATATATATATATATATATATATATATATATGTATATACATATATATATATATATATATATATATATATATATATGTATATATATATATATATGTGTATGTATACATATACATATATATATATATATATATATATATATATATATATATATATATATATATATATATGAATCTGAAGTGGTTGTGGTAGCCAATTAGAAAGTCGCTACTAGCGATCTGCTGGACTGGGGTTTGAGTCCCGCTCAAGCTCGATAGTTTCTTGTAGTGTCTGCAACCTCACCATCCTTGTGATCCAAGGATATGGGGCTTGGGGGAGCCTATTGATCTACATGACGAGTCATCGGCGGCCATTGCTTGGTCTTCCCTAGTCCTACCTTAGGTGCTGATTCTATTTACTGTATATATGGCCAGTTTCGAGAGCACTGTCACTGACCCTTACCTCTGCCATTTATGATTGACCTTTCAACCTGTGACCTGCTGACTAGGAAAAGCATGTCTAATGAATATAGAGCATCTTTTATAACATATTCATAAGTCATTCAAAATGCTTGTAGAGTCTCATTTAGTCATCTCTGACAAATGATAAAAAACAAGAAAAAATATTTACGTCCTGTGTAGTGTACTTATGATAGTGGGTCATTGTTTCTCAGGAAAATATAAAAACAAGAACAAATTTTTACGTCAAGTGTAGATTACTAACGATAAGCGAGTAGTGGAGCAATTTTCCGCGGAATAATTAAAATTGAAGCGGTTGGCTACCATTAGGTAATCATACATACCTCTTGGTATAAATAATTCCCAAGTAGTATTTGCATGCCAGTTTACAGAAATATGCAGGAAAAACGTATTATTATCTTACTAGCCAAGCTACAACTTGAGTTGGAAAAATAGGATGCCCCAAGCTTAATGGTTCCAATAGGGAAAATAGCCCAGTAAGGAAAGAAATTAAGAATATAAAAAACTACGAGAGGTAGTGAATAACTAATATAAAATATTATAAGAAGCATACTAAACTACATTGCATCAGAAAAAATCCTATCAAGGAAAACATTTCCCAAATATTATGGGACGATGATTAAAAAAAAAAATACATGAAGAATGTTCCTAAGTATGCCCAGCAATATCTCAAAATTTCTTGACCAAATAACGACTCATTAAAAATTGTAATAGGTGTTAGTAAAGATGTTGAAATGTAATTTTCAAGGAAGATTATCAACTTACGTACCACAAGAACCTGGTCAAGTAAGATTTATATTACACCTAACGTAATTTACTGAGAACAAATTAAGTTAATATGATAGATGCGAAATGATTTCGCAGATGATATTGTCGTCGAATGATTTATTTAGTTGAATGGAATGAAAGATGAATTTCATGACAGAAAAATAAATCAATCAATTAAAAAAATTGGAAACGAAAAAAAAAATATTAAGGATTGGAAGAGGAAACTGGTGATAGAAGGTGAAATCATGAATGAAAGAATGACCTGCTGAGGAAAATAATAGAAATTAAGTGGAGCAAGTTATAGTAAGTAAATAAAACAAACGTTAATAACGAAACAGAATATATGAAATAAATAAGACAATAACAGTGTACTGATATTCAATTAACCTTAGAAGCAAACAAGAACATTTACACAAGTTAAAACTTCCGACTCTCCAATCTTTTAGACTTTAGTGTTATTCCATTAAAGAACACACGGTCAGTATTTTTCAAAAATGTTTCATTAGAAAATAACACACCTTAATGGTATGGAATACTGTTATATAGATTCTATTTTCCTTTGAAATTTTGAATGAATGAGGGATTTGTCTATTGGAAATAGTAAAATCTAATGATGTGAAAAGGTGAAACATTTGTTTTATTCGCAGTTGAAAAATAAAGTATAATGACTTGTGCGTTACTTCAATGCGTTAAACTTTAATGATGTGAATTCTTTTAATCATTGACTTCATTAAGTTAGGTCTCAAAAAGAATGAAGAATGCTTTACTTAGAAGTTA
>NC_090759.1:51144550-51164550 GCF_036898095.1 Palaemon carinicauda
ACCCTTAAATCTGCACTCTTTGGTGTAGATGCAACAGTTCCTCCTTTACTTAAACCAGATGGCTCAGTCACTCACTGTCCAAAGGAAAAGGCAACCCTTTTGGCTGATGTTTTTGACAGTAAACAGAGTAATGAAAAACTTGAACTTCCTCATTCCTGTTTTCCTGAGGCTAAACTAACTAGTTTAGCTTTTCGATCTCGTGAGATTAAAGCTCTGTTGGTGGACCTTGATGCTTATGGAGGTGTAGACCCTAATGGTATTTTTCCTTTGTTTTTTATAAAGACAGCAGATTTCCTAGCTCCAAAGTTATCTGTTATTTTACGCAAGTTAGCAAGAAGAGGTGCTTTTAGCACTTGTTGGAGAATTGGTAATGTTACTCCTCTATGTAAATGTGTTTGTGGTAGCTCAAGTCCCACTGATTACCGCCCAATTTCCATAACTCCCATATTATCTAAAGTTTTTGAACGTCTTCTGGCAAAACGTCTTAATAGGTTTGCTGAAGGTAATCATCTATTCCCTAGTTTGCAATTTGGTTTTCGGAAAGGCCTTGGAGCATGTGATGCCCTTCTTACAATCTCCAATGCAGTACAGAAATCCCTTGATTGTGGTCGGGAAGTTCGTATGATTGGCCTTGATTTTAGTGCTGCCTTTGACCGTGTTAATCATGAGGCCCTTGTTTTCAAACTGAAACAGTTGGGAGTGGGTGGGTCGTTTCTTAGCATTATTATTGATTTTTTAAGTAGTAGATCTCAAAGAGTTGTTGTTGATGGGCACCATAGTGAGTATAGGAATGTGATATCCGGTGTTCCACAGGGTAGTGTTCTTGGCCCATTACTTTTCATACTATATACACATGACATGTGGTTTGGCCTAGAAAATAAGCTTGTTGCATATGCAGATGATGCTACTCTCTTTGCATCAATTCCATCCCCTGAATGTAGATCTGGGGTTAGTGAATCCCTTAATAGAGATTTAGCTAAAATTAGTGCATGGTGCAAATTATGGGGTATGAAGTTGAATCCTAACAAAACTCAAAGTATGATTGTAAGTAGGTCAAGGACGGTGGCTCCTCAACATCCGGATCTCAGTATTGATAATGTTTCTTTAAATTTGTATGACTCTTTCAAAATTTTAGGCGTGATTCTTGACAGCAAATTTACTTTTGAGAAACATTTAAGGTCTGTGTCTTCTTCAATTGCACAAAAAATTGGCTTATTGAGAAAGTCTTTTAAGATATTCGGTGATCAATCTATTCTGAAGAAGTGTTTTAATTCTTTTATTCTACCTTGTTTTGAGTATTGTTCTCCTGTCTGGTCTTCAGCTGCTGATTCTCATCTTAATTTGTTGGACAGAAACTTACGGTCTATTAAATTTCTTATTCCTGATCTAGATATTAATCTCTGGCACCGTCGATCAATTAGTTCATTATGCATGTTGCATAAGATTTTTCATAACTCTGACCATCCTTTACATTCAGATCTCCCTGGACAATTCTATCCTGTTCGTAATACTAGGCAGGCAGTTAATTCTAATAGCCAGGCCTTCTCCATCATAAGACTCAATACTACGCAGTACTCTAGAAGTTTTATTCCAGCTGTTACCAAGTTGTGGAATGATCTTCCTAATCGGGTTGTTGAATCAGTAGAACTTCAAAAGTTCAAAGTTGGAGCAAATGCTTTTTTGTTGACCAGACGGACATGAGTCTTTTAATAGTTTATATATGACATTTTTGTTGTTGACGTTGTTAATAGTTTATATATGATATATCTCTTTTGACATTACTTTTTTTAGAATGATTTATTGTTAATTTGTTCTCTTCAGTTATTTATTTCCTTATTTCCTTTCCTCACTGGGCTATTTTTCCCTATTGGAGCCCCTGGGCTTATAGCATCTTGCTTTTCCAATTAGGGTTGTAGCTTGGATAGTAATAATAATAATAATAATAATAATATATATATATATATATATATATATATATATATATATATATATATATTTATATACATATATATATATCCATATATATATAAATATATATATATATATATATATATATATATATATTATTTATATATATGTATATATATATATATATATATATATATATATATATATATATATATATATATATATATATATATATATTGTATACATCCATATATGAATATACATACATATACATGTGTGTGCATGTTAAGGCCCTAAAGATAGTTATATCTTCATCTGAGAGAGATTCATTTGCCATTCGTACCAAGCTTTGAGGCCCAATGAATCCTTCTTTAGGTAAGTTAAGAATGAAAGACTGCGAACACGTTACCTCCCTTAAATTATAAAGAGCAAGTGTATGGCTATATAGGAAGAGGGCGAGTAGCCATACCATGTTGAAGGGGGGTATCCCGAGAGGAAATGGGAAAAGGAAGGGTGTGGGAATGGTTGTATCTGCGTGTGTGCGCGTACATTTACCTAAATATTTAGCCGTTATTTTTGACGGGTCGTGTACAATGGTATGTGTGTGAGTATGTATATATATATATATATATATATATATATATATATATATATATATATATATATATATATATATATATATATTCAAATAAGCCATATATTTTTGCTACATTAATGTCTGGATTCTATTAGCGACCTCGCGATCAAAGCCCCAGGCGAAATCACACAAAGACAAGAGCTTGTGACCGGCCGTGAATCGAACCCTGGTCCGGCAAACTTGTAGAGACAGTGACTAACCACTTGGCCACTGTACACATGGATTACAGCTCACTGATCCAGATGTGATACCAAAGGATGGCCCAGAGACTAATCCCCGACCTCATCCGATTTTACCTGGTAGACACCCACTTCTCGATCTTCTCAGATGCCTTTCCTCGCCGTGTTTAAGGTCTTGGATATTATCAATGGCCCTTTCAAAGTGTTGATTAACATTTTCTCATACTAGCAAATACAGTATGATCTTGCATGAGAAACAGTCTCCTTTTTTTTTCTTTTTTCTTTTTGTGTGTGTGACCAACTTTGCCTTCCAGCTGTGCTTAGCAATGGCTGAGGCTTGGTTGAACCATCTGATGTTTTACTTATGTTGTTTTTTCCTTTTCTGTTTATGATTTACTTGTATATCCAAAATACAGTGTATCACAAAAAGAGAATGGTGCTAAGCAACCCACATCGCCCCCTTCCCTACCATTCTATCTCCCCTAACAATGGCAATTTCTTCTTCATCACCTGATTCCTGATGGTGTTCCTATTATTTCCTGTAATTTTAAAGTTATATATTTTTGTGTTAGGTAGTTTTATTACGTTTTTTTCCAGTATTATAATGATCCTTTTATTTGTATTGCCTTCTTACTGGCGTTTATCTTATTGTGATTTTTTTTTCTGGCCTTACTGTGTTCCTTATCCCACTAATGTCCCGTATACCTTAACTTTTTAAAGCTGGCCTTACGATAATCTACTTCCTCGTCAAGATATAATGGACTACAGATTCGATAAGCCTTACCATTAGCCCTGTCATCATTTCTATCTTAATCTATTTATGTGGCTCGAAGACATATGGGGACAAAAGTCAGGAAGACGTGGGTTAGAAAAAAAAAAAATAGAAATTTCAGAAAGTAGCCCAATATAGGCACTAGAAAAATTAAATTACTTTAAATTGGTAGGGTGGTAAGGGAACACTAACAAGATTAAGGCGAACAAACACAAAATATCATTGGTGCAAGGGAGGATAATACATAAGGGGGGTTTACTTAGTAATTGCTGCACAACATATTTATAATAAAGGAGATAACAGTAATTTTTGTGAGGGATCGTGCAAATGATGACACAAACCTAATATTTGACAAACTTATTCACCATATGATACTAATGAAATCTGTCCAATTGTCTATTTGAAAATCCATGATGGCGGCTATTTCTGTAGATGGCCACCAAATTATTCACCCAAGTTGATGTTTTGATACTCGTATTTGTAGTTGTCCGATTTGCATGATCTAAGCCCAGTAAAATAGATTTTAAGGTTCACATTTTATTGCTTATAGAGCAAAGTGACATTTTTTCAAGATTTTACTTATTTTATCAATCTGTCTATCAGATTATCCGGTTTTCCTTTTGTAAGCTTAGCACTACAATGTTTAGACCATGCAACTGGTCCTCCAGTTGCTGCTGCTCACATACGCAGCACCAGAGTGATGTGCAGGGGAACGCTGACTGTAAGCACTCGCTTCTTCCTTTGCATCCTTTTCTTACAGGCACACTTTTTTATTGCTTACTACTTGCTGCAATGGGGAGTTGTGCTGTCCAACATATTTGCTATGTCACTCCTTTTTACATCCCTCCACATTCAGCAGGACTGCTCGTGTCTGTATTGGAGATGGTTGGATGGCCCTTGATGATCCCATCCTGATAGGCAGCACGCTTAGCATGTTCTCCGAGGGCTGCCTGTGTTGGTGTAACCTAGTTGTATGGCCTCTGCCAACGGGCACAGAGATCTAGTCTTCATTCATCCAGAATAGCTGCTGTGTTTGATCAATTGTACACGAGGACAACGAATCTATCCAGCCTCTGCAGATCAAGATCACAAACCTGTTGGATGCTGACTGAGGTTAGTATATGTTTTAGAAACATCATAAAATATGTTCCAAGTCTACCATGCATATTTCTTCCCTTTCCCTTGGAAGGTAATCACGGCTTCACATTGACTGCATTGAAGTATGGAATCCCTATAGCTTCCTCAATCCCTATTGCACTAAGTACCTAAAGGACTCGAGTCCACTGAATCTTGGCTCCTTAGCTTTAAGTTATCCACATTTTACCATGACCTATGGCAGCACAGATATTGCTATGGCAAGGTATCAAGTGTCATTGGCCTTATTAATAATACACTTTCTCCCATCAGTCGTTGCATCCCTGGCATGTACAAATATTAAGAGTGTCAGCATCGTCATAGCAATATGATGATGCTAATGACATCTCTTTTTTGACAATGACTGTGCTCTACATCTCTACTTCTGTTGCTTGTATCATGAAGAAGGATTTGCCACCTACAAGGTGACTTACTTGTTCCTGTTAATCTTTATCTGTTTCCTTGTCCCCTTTTCGACCTCTTCTTGGATTTCAGACTTGACTTTTTTATACATCAAAGACTATGTCCCGTCGCTCGTACCTGGCACCATAGTACTCCACTTCTGAGAGGAAGTATTCTTTGACAGTCATAATATGTCTTTGATGTACGTAGACGTAAGGCATTGATAAGTGCTGATCCATCAATGATGATTATATCTACATTTGGTTCTGTTGAATTGTTCACTTGCCTTCCAATAATTTCAATCAGCTGTGATTTCTGACATGTATGAAACTTGCCACTGTCACAGAAATGTAGGGCGGGACTGATTCTCGAACTTGAACAATTCTTTTAAGTCACACTGCCTGTTCTGGTAGAAGATAAACACTAGTCAAAATAACAGACATTCGTATTTGAGGACTTTCCTCTTAGAAATTATCTCAGCCAGTTCTTGAGTGAATCGTTTTTTATTGGGCGATAGAAAAGATTGTCAATTTCCTCCTCTAGTTCTTCTATGAATGATTTGAACTGATCCTTACACCACTAATGGTAAGTAGCTACCTTTTCAGCTACACTTGAGTCTGCAATGTTCTTCATGTCTAGCACCAGTAGGTCAGCTAATTCCTATGGGGAGTCAGTGTCTGTTCATAGTGTCTGCTGCTGTAGGTACATCTCCCTCGTATTTAGCTGTTGATTATGCATATATGACTATTTCAATGAAGACGACGGTGGTTTTATATACATAAAGAAAGGTATAATAATCATTGCCTCATTCAATATGTAGTATTTCTTACTCCGTCGGAGTGAATTCCTCTACAAGACTGCTTAGCACTACAAACATAATATAATGTTTTTGAGAGCATATTCATTTTTATTTTGGTCTTTCACTAACTTTGGGTCCACCGACCATCCATCTACAAAGCGCTGTTGCTTTCTGTCAAACATAATATAATGTTTTTGAGAGCATATTCATTTTTATTTTGGTCTTTCACTAACTTTGGGTCCACCGACCATCCATCTACATAGCGCTGTTGCTTTCTGTCAACCTTTTATCACTACATTATTTTGCTAGTGTGCTTGAATGATCACTAGGGCATTGATTTCTATTCTAGACTTGTGCCAAATAAAGTTCCCTTTGTGAAACTCGTCTGGCTACATATGGATGTTGTTGATCAAGTGACATTATTTCTCTGAGGCGTATTGAGTTCCATAATAATAATAATCAGTTCTGAAAGTCCTTCACAGTACACGTTGATGTCACCTTCTGTGAAGGAGTGGATCAGGGTGACTATGGAGAGCTACATGGCCAGGTAGAAAAAAAAAAGGTTTAGTAAAAATAATTTTAGCTGCAGTTTTGGCCAAATCAACACAAGGTTAGCAATGTCATATTTGTGAATAGTTCTAGTTCTAGTTCTAGTTCCAGAGAGAGAGAGAGAGAGAGAGAGAGAGAGAGAGAGAGAGAGAGAGAGAGAGAGAGAGAGAGAGAGAGTGTGTGTGTGTTATTAGTAATATGTCTTTCTCAACAATTAGAAAATTAGCAGAAAAAATAGTTTTCTTCATCTAAAATATTTTGTTCTCTTAAATTATTCTTTTCATAAAACAGGAATTTTATTTTGTAATGTTAAAAACCCACTAAAAAGGCAAACATTATAATGAAAGCTATTAAAGTATCTGCTGACAGATTACTGTAAAAATTAAGATGGAGAGAGAGAGAGAGAGAGAGAGAGAGAGAGAGAGAGAGAGAGAGAGAGAGAGAGAGAGAGAGAGAGAGAGAATCCCCTGTAGTGGTTGAAAATTAATAATATACAGTATGTTTGTATGGGTTGAGACATGAATTCCACGTCATCAGTAAAACTTAGGACTGTTTTCCTTTTATTTTTTTCTTACTAATTTTCTTTTTTGTTTTTGTCATCTGCATATTCACCGGATAGCAGATAATGTCCAGTGAGAGCTATGATGTTTTGCATTGTCATTCCTTTAAGCGTAGCTGTAAGATTTTCCCTTTTGGTTCTGTCATTTCCTTAGTATAAATCTTCACCAAAAACACACACACACACTCTCTCTCTCTCTCTCTCTCTCTCTCTCTCTCTCTCTCTCTCTCTCTCTCTCTCTCTCTCTCTCTCTCTCTCTCTCTCTCTTATATATATATATAAATATATATATATATATATATATATATATATATATATACATATATATATATATATATATATATATATATATATATATATATATATATATATATAAATTTTCTTGATGTACTTATGGATTATACAATTCAAAATGCACTAATTATGAAAAATACAAAAGATCCATTAACCATAAACCTAGTATAGATGGTAGGCTAATGAAAGACGGAAAAAGGCTATATGGAAAGATGAACAAAACACAATGGGTCTGTAGTGGTTAAAAATTTGAACCGGAAGAACTTAGAATCCTACATATTTTATACATAATCAAAAGGCAATTTATTGTAGATAACAATAAAGTAAGATAACAAATATACAACAGATAATATTAGAGAGAGACTGTTACACAATCATAGAACTACAGCATAGGAAAATGCATTTGGATTAAAGTTTTAAATGTTTAATATAACGGATACTTTTTCACATGTAAAGTTTTGCGGCTGAAAACATATAAGAAGGTAAATCAATATAAAAATATATTTAAAATATTTTCATTGTTACGCAGTTAAGGAAGTCAAAATTCACCCATATTTCAAGTTCAGAACACTCTGCCTAATAAGTTGAACACAAAAATAAACTAAGGGAATAATTAAAGGAATAATAATAAAAAGCAAATAGAAAAAGAGTATATTTTGTGACCACGAAACAATGCAAACAAATGTATTATAATACGATAAAAAAAACAAAGGGAAAACAAAAATTACCATTAATCCAAACCATTCTAAAAGGCCTCGAATAAACCTCTTACAAAACGTAACGTTATCATTATCTCAATTGGTAGCAGTTGTCTCAACACTTAAGACTCGCTTGTATCACTGACTTCATTGTTTTGGATTTTATTGTTTGAGATCCGAGAAAATTAAAAACGACGGGAAAAACAAAGATTTCCGAAAAATATTGAGCTACCGTTTTCTTAAGAACAAAACGATTATCATGAAATACAATAATCATGTTATCAAAGATATTAATAATACTTTTAGTAATTATATTGATTATCATTAATATCATTATCATCCTTTTAATTAATAGAATACAACATTGCAAACATTCAGACGATGATTGAAGTCGATCTTTATATAAGTTTGTATCATATATTACAAATACATCATCAGGTGCCATAAAAATGTTCAATAATTTTTCCTTTTTCGGAAGAAAATGGAATCAAAAGACTAAAAAAAAAATCCATTTATGATAATGCTCAATTCAGGGATTATTTGCACATTACCAAAATGCGATTAATTATCATAAGCACATCATCAAATATTATAATCCTCATTACTTCTCTTGCCAGTAATACAAAAATTTCAGATTCACAATGAATATTTACGTTCCCTTTTAAACTTTCCACCTTGCGCAAAAATGTTATTATCAACATCATGTGCAATTTTTAGCTCACGGGCCACCGGCAGAGATACCAAATCTGGATGAAAATGTAAATAATTATGGCCAATTTTCACCTCGTGACGATTCCCATGATATATGCCTATTTTTTTCTATTTTACCTTTTTGCACTAGGAAAATTCTAAAGATTATGCAAACAGATGCCATTCTTATATTTTGCATATATTACTCTCAATATTATTATCATTTTTAATACTAACAAGAAGAAATAAAATAGAAATAATGACACGAAAACAATATCTATTATAGACATTACTGATAAAGTTTAATGTTTTAAACTCGAAATTTTGGTTCTCAAATGCGCTATTTATAATTATCAAAACTGTCAGTATCCGAGCACTAAATATTTTTTGTTTTCAAATCTTCTATTCTGAGTTGTAACTGGGTCTTATAGATACACTGTGCTCTTTCCCTGAATACACACAAAACAATATATACGGTAATTATATATATATTTTCTTATTGTGTATTCATAGTGTAATATTCTAAAAAAAAATTTACTATAATAACTATTATACTAGATTTTACAATAGTAATGTAGACGTAAGCTATGTATACGATGAGTTTGAACAGCGCGAGTAGACCTGCCGAAAACAGAGAACACTTAAAAGTGTTACATTAGCTAATTAAGTTGTACTGTAGTAGTAATAATACTATGCATATATAGAAGTAATGTACACTACAGTACCAGCAAGTGTTATATTAGATAGGAAAAACCGTGATCTGCAGTAATAAGTATTACGATGACTAGTGTTACTGTATATGTACTGTACAGTAATATGACCGTGTACAGTACATGAATGTAAATGAACTATACTTCTACTGTGATATAAATAAAGTAAAAACTACTGTATATTAGGGACTACAGTGGGTTACTTAGTGCGTTAGTCGACCACGTGTAGGCAATGGTCAGTGAGTTGGTAGATTACGAGATAACCCACCCTACAGCGGCAGTCTCGGATTCTCACTTTTCGCGCCTGTCTCTGTTACCTAACACACGTGAAAATCGAGGGATAACTGTATGTATGCGTGTATATATATATATATATATATATATATATATATATATATATATATATATATATATATATATACACACATATATGTATATCATACATATACATGCATATATAAACACAGTACATATATATATATATATATATATATATATATATATATATATATATATATATATAGTGTGTGTGTTTGTTTATTTATACACACAAATAGGGAAAAGGGGTATTAGTCCCATTCCCTTTCTCTGACTTCCACATGACATTAGTACCTAATGAATTTCTGTCGATATTCAGTTTATAAGACCAATGTGTTAACAAAGAGCTATTTAGTAAGATTTTAAATAAAACTATGATGTCTGTTCTTGTTTTATCATAATCGCAAGAACATTCACCAGATGGAATAAGTATTAAGTCTCTAAATATCTGAATACAAACATAAAATAGTCTTTCGCACGAGAAATTCCTATATTCAAATACACACGTTGTATCACCATAATGCTGTAAAACAGATGGCAATGTACGTCCCTAATACTTCAGAGCAACAACAATAAAATGCATTATGTTGCCTAATACTCGCAACCGGCTACAACAACCGAAAGGGAGATTAAATCCCGACCTCCAACACTCGGGTACTTAGTTCAGACGGCGGAAAGGATTAGCAAGTCGATGAAAAACAAATCCGGCAGGGAGAGCGTTGCCTACCGTAGCGTCGGGCGGAAAAATCTGACGCATTAATTGCGACTTGCTTTCATTTCCGGTAGAGTGGGTCCCGGATTCCAGAGACGAGCGACGGAGGCAAGATGGTTGCGAATTAGTTAGGAGTAGGATATGATAAATGTTAATATGAGAAAATACTGATAAATTTCATGGCTACACATTAAAGTCCTTACATGAGGTAGAGGCTCTTATTGGAAATATGTTTTGTGTTTGATGAAATAACAAATGCTTAGCGACTTAGTAATACATAACTATTGCAAGAAAAGTAAACAGAACAATTGAATTCAGTACACCGGATGATAAAAGATATTTTCACCTAAAAAAAAAAACAATGATTTATGCATTCTGATGGACAGTATACTGATTTGACTTCATGAAGAGACCGGTCTCTCTCTCTCTCTCTCTCTCTCTCTCTCTCTCTCTCTCTCTCTCTCTCACAAAAAATTACTAACTAAACAAAAAAGGATAAAATTTGACATTTAAGTTCACGTGTTGGGAATCTGTCAAAAATTATGAACCTAATAATCATCATTATCATCTACGCCTATTAACGCAATAGGGCCTCAGCTAGATTTCACCAGAGAAATAATGAATAAATAAAATAAAATATTTTACGAACTGTAACAACATTAAAATAGATCTTTCACATATAAACTATAAAAAAGTTAAAAAAGGAGGAAGAGAAATAAGACAGAATATTGTGCCAGAATGTACGCTCAGGCCAGAAGACTCGACCCCCAAACAGTGGAAGACCATGATACAGGGGCTATGGCACTACCCAAGACTAGAGAACAATGATTTGATTTTGGAGTGTCCTTCTCCTTTAAGAGCTACTAATAATAACTAAAGTTTCTTCAATCCTTACCAAGAGGAAAGTAACCACCGAATATCACAGTGCAGTAGTTAAACCCTAAGGTGAGGAAGAATTGTCAGTTTATCTTAGGGTTGTTAGGTATATGAGGACAGAGGAGAATGTAGACAGAGTAGGCCAGACTATGCGGTTATGTGTAAGAAAAGGAAAACGGAGTCGTAACCAGAGAGAGAGAGAGAGAGAGAGAGAGAGAGAGAGAGAGAGAGAGATCCAATGTAATACTGTCTGACAAGTCAAAGGACGCAATAACTCTCTAGCGGTAGTATCTCAACGTATGGCTGGTGTCCTGGCCAACGTTCCACCTATATACAGTTTATATTAGACAAATTAAACTTCATAATTAAGAAATTTATAACCTTGCCAGCTCTAAGAATTTCTGCTGCTAATATTGTACTAAACAAAGGTTTCTTATGTAAATATATATATATATATATATATATATATATATATATATATATATATATATATATACACACACAGACATAAGGATACAAACAGGCACACACACACACACACACACATATATATATATATATATATATATATATATATATATATATATATATATATATATATATATATATATATATATATATATACTGATGACGTTGCCCTTATTAGCATAACACCGCAGGATTTTTAATGCTTGCATGCAAAAATATATGACATATCTTGAAGGTTCAAGGTGTCTGGTTTTAGTTGCAGTTTCATCGGAATAGATGCTCACCAGAATGTCAGCCAGGCAAGCCCAACCACAACACTGGCCTCCCCAGTAAACAGCTTAAACTCACGATCCCGGGCTGGGATCGAACTGCCACCATACGAATGCTAGGCGAACACGTTACCACTGTAATAGCCAGGAGGTTAGGCTCTGGATAATTAGAAGAAAGTCTAAGATGATGAAAATTAAATATGCAATGGAAGATTAAATATTAGAAGGAGAAAAGATTAATGAGGTAAAATCATTTAAGTATTTAGGAACTATGGTCTCTAATACAGGATCTATAAAATTGGAATTGAATGAAAGATAGAAAAAAAGCAAATAAGAAAATGGCTGGATTAAGTAAAATTTGGAAATCAAATCGCCTGAAATTACATCTAAAAATCAGGCTATATATCATTTCAGTGAGATCAGTGTTATTGTATGGACAGGAATCATGGTGTGACAATAAAACAATGTCCAACAGATTTAGTAGATTTGAGAATTAAGCCCTCAGAAGAATACTGTGAGTTAAACGGCATGACAGGATCATAAATGAAACTGTAAGAGAGACTATTTAAGTGCCATATGTGGATGAGATCATGGTGAGGGGTAGATGGAGATGGTTTGGTCATGCTGTTCGCACTTCCCAAGAGAGATTATTTTATCAAACATTTAACTGGGCTCCACCAGGCAATAGAAGGGTTGGAAGACACAGGCCTTTATGACTGAGGACTATGAAGCGTGAAGTAGGATATGATGAATGGAAAAGTATTGATTTAAAAGCTCAGGACAGAGATGACTGCAGAAATGTAAACGAGTCCCTTCTCGTCAATAGGCGTAGGAGATGATGATGATGATGATGATGTACACACACGTGTATATATATATATATATATATATATATATATATATATATATATATATATATATATATATGCTTATAAGTCACTAAATAGCGCGTGACAATATATTCAGCCAAGGCCACAGGAAAAATAAAAGAAGGTATACCGAGCGCTTTCGTGTTATTTCAACACATTTTCGAGGTACAATGACCTCGAAATGTACCTCGAAAATGTGTTGAAATAACACGAAAGCGCTCGGTATACCTTCTTTTATTTTTCCTGTGGCCTTGGCTGAATATATATATATATATATATATATATATATATATATATATATATATATATATATATATATATATATATATATATATATATATATACTGTATAATCATTAATTGGTCAATCTCACTAAAACTATTGAAAGACATCATACGCTGTTTACAACTTAAAGCTAATATCACAACCGAGTAATTACCTGAAGACTCGTATTGTGGCTTCGTGTGGGTCACATAAATAACCGCAAAAATCTTTAAATTTTTCTCTTTTTCTCATTCGATAATTTCTCTCTCCCCTTCTTTCTCATCCGATTATTGTTCTTTCCCTGAGAAATGGGACCCTGACATCAAAAACTCATTATGTGAGAAAATTCTTCTCTCGTTCTGATGCGCACAAAGTATTTAAAAAGAAAAAAAAAAAACTAACCCAGTCGCATCGTTAAGGATGACGACTACCTAACATCTGGAACAAATCCAGACGTAACTGAAATATACAGGGTGGGACAAAAGTAAGGTTACAGTTATCAAGAAGAAAGTTGAGATAATCTCCACACAGTGAATGAATTGAAAGATTTCATTTTAGATGCATTCACTGAAATTGATGGAGATCGGAATTTGTACGGTGCTGTGTGTCAATGTGTCTTTGACATATATTGTTGCAAGGTTGAACGTGGACACTTTGAGCACTTACGAGATTAAATATCCATTGTTATAAGTATAATGTATGTAAATAAAAGTCTAGAAGTCTACTAAAAGTAAAAAATCTAAAGTGTTAACTGTCACCCAATTTTGCGCCACCCTGTATTATTCCTTTTTTCGTCATCCACTTGACTACAGAACCTTGAACGTAATTCCTACTTACTCATTCCATGCAATTATAATAACAGTTTGTTATTCCATATTAAAATACAGCAATTATCCAGCATAACAACATGGCAAAGGACGTTCCAGTGATAAAGATGTACCAATATGAGAATTTCATGTAACTGGCATTAAACTTTCATAATAATTTATAATTCCGTGAAAACCTGACCTGCAATCAACCTCTCTCTCTCTCTCTCTCTCTCTCTCTCTCTCTCTCTCTCTCTCTCTCTCTCTCTCTCTCTCTCTCAATCTCCACTCACATATCATAATGGACTTCTATCGCGTTCAATTTTAGAATGTATTGCTTAACACGTTTTAATTCCACAGTTTTTCTTTGATCTATCCAATTTTCAAACTTTATCTTTAGCACGGCGATGAAATCTCTCTCTCTCTCTCTCTCTCTCTCTCTCTCTCTCTCTCTCTCTCTCTCTCTCTCTCTCTCTGTCATATTCCTCCCGCGTTAAATCACCAATTTAAAGTCCTATCCAAGGGGAATTGTGAAAGGCCCTTGTTCAGGCTATGAAGATCATTAAAAAGCGCACTCTTCATCAAAATAGCAAGGAATCTTCCTCATCAATATTACCCACGTTGCAACATGCGTCCCTTGACTAGTCAAGTGGTTTATCAGAAAATGAGATGAGAAATTTTTAAGAGGAGTAAATGTATAAAGAAAGGAATCAACACTATGTTCTCTGCACTATACATATGCGAACGTATTCAAATCAGCTTTTTATAAAAGTGGCCAAAGTGACAAAATTTTGTGGCTTTATACACATGTTATTACAATCACACATTTGCATATATATATATATATATATATGTATATATACATATATATATATATATATATATATATATATATATACACATATACATATATATATATATATATATATATATATATATATATACACACATATATATATATATATATATATATATATATATATATACACACACATATATCATAATGTATGTGTGTAAGACGCACACCTACTATATTGAACAAATAGTAATTCTAAAACTCAAAAGAGTATAACAGCAAAAACTTTAGTAGATATAAAAAAGACCATCCACTGTTGATATTTTCACTGCTTCCTTTTATGTGGGTTTCATGAAAAGTAAGACGAAGTCACAAACTGAAGAAACAAAGGCCCAGGCAATCTTACTCCAAGCTCTCTAATTACGCTTTACTTTGATAATTACAGTTTTCATTTACATCAAAATCTTTTGAAGTCAGTTCTTACTTGGTCTTACTCTGCCACGAGTCCCCTACCAAACAACCACCCACCCCATTCCTCCCCCACCCTCTGACTTGCCTTTCCTCATACCCTCTCGACGGCTTCTCTCTGGAAGAAGTTCTGTGCACCTACTCGGGAAGGCGTTGATGAAGGCGAAGATGAGGATTTGGAGAAGTGTGGGGTGGGCGGAGGGATGATGGAAAGGGGGGGGGGGTGCAATCCAAGAGGTTGGGAAAGCCGAAGAGAGGATGCGATCTATTTCACTTGAAGGTAAGTTCATCTTTTGAAGATGAAAACTCATTTAATCTGTTACGCTTAGCACAGCCCAAGAAACATTCCCTCTTTACTTATTTAAAATGTTTTTTTTTTTTGTTTTTACAATAACTGTAATTAAGTTTAATTGTTATTCATAATGTGTAAAAATTATTAGCTTTGTAGGGACAAGAAACTTTCAGTAGTTTTTGCTGAAATATGCAAAATATTTATAAAAAAAAAAATTTAAAAGTGTGATCCTAAAAATTATGAGCAGTGAATTAATCCTGAGAAATCCATTATCGGTCACAACGTCTGTTGTAAAGTAGCATTCAACTGGTAGATCCCTGACATATTTCAGCATTGTTGCCCTGCAAAAACAACTACACTACTTCGCATCCATACATTTCTTATCAATCTTCATTTACGGGTCGAGTCTTTTACCTTTAATTTATTCTTTTATTTTGGCTTCATTACGTTAGTTTTTCCAAGCCGGCACACTCCCCAGTATGCCTCTCTCTCTCTCTCTCTCTCTCTCTCTCTCTCTCTCTCTCTCTCTCTCTCTCTCTCTCTCTCTATTATATATAGATATATAATATATATAATTTAGGTAAACTCCATCCCTCAGCCATTATAATTTAAATCAATTTGCTCGTGTTTCATTTCTACAACCATTTGTTTCTTCATTTCCATTCCTTCCGAGATCAAAGTTGGACGAAATTTTACTTTATGACGTAAAAACGGATATTTCATGTACGTTACGCTGATTTTACACATCACTGTTTAATTGTGAAGACAACAAAATTCCATACTTAATAAGAATGAAAAGAAAAAAAATAGTTTTCCTTCACTCAGTAGAAGGATATCATAAACCTAACATACAGAGGAGGCATTTAAACAGAACAGAAACGTGACGATACCTCAAAACATAATTTCAACATCCTCTATCGATTTTTTTTTCTTTTTTTTTATTTGAGAACCCTTGACGTGGTTCAGATGAACAAAACGATGAGAACGCAAGGGACTCTCGATGGCGTGGCGTACATTCACCTTTAATCGGCGTTAGCTGAAAGAGGCCATTAGTACCTCAGCAGAGCCTTTGATGGTACATTAAATGGGCACAAGGTTTACTTGAATATTACCAGCAATGTTTACAGGTAAATGGGAATGATTTTTCTTTGACCTTGGATATTTCTAATAAGAGATGGGTGGTTGAAAAGACAATGAGCTTATCAAAGAGCGGAGAACCTTTGATCCTCTCGGCTTATGAACATTGGAGCTCATACGCCATTCTGAATTGTACGAATATCTAGAGGAATTATTATCATGAGAACGAATCATATCATAGGTTGATGGATTGATGGGGAATCATAATAATCCAAGTTGGAGTAAATGTGAAATATATGAATCTAATATAAGAAACTGCTAACCATGAAAGAGATAGTTCTTTAGGTGATAGCAAACAAATCTAAAAGAACGAATAAGTATAATTCCAAAAAATTAAAACATTTGATCGCATGCTCTAACAACAAAGAGAGGAAAACATGTTGAGTTATGAGACTACAATAACGAAAAATAACACACAATCTTGTAAGATTTTAATATGGAAGAAAATAAGGAAAATGATAACCAAACAAAAACTGCAACCAATTTCACAGAAACATCTCTGATTACTCATTGATTTGACATCTATCACCATTGAAATCGAAGACTTTTGAAGTCAGGGTTTACATGAACTCTCTCTCTCTCTCTCTCTCTCTCTCTCTCTCTCTCTCTCTCTCTGATCCTTTTTTTCCCTTAAAGTAGTTTAGAATACGTACTTAAGAGGTGCCTTCAACTTCACTCATCCTTATTCTCGATTGCTTTTCTCTTAAAGCATATCAGAATACCAAATTAGGGAAACCTTTCCCAATGCCTCATTCTTATTCTTAACTACTTCGCACTTGAAGCAGTTTATAGAGTACGCATTGAAGAGGGCCGTCCATTCCCACTCACTCTTATTTTTGACTGTTTTGCCTTTAAAAGAGTAAAGGCAACACACTTACAAAACCACACCTTTACGAACCCTTTCTCTCAGCTGAATCGAATTATTCATTAATATAATGCCGAATAACTCAGAAACTTTACTCTCCCCACGATAATACTTTTCACGACTGTTTTGTAAATCTGATCCGTGGACCAACTTCGGAAGGAAATCGTTTGATGGGATAAGAGGAATAAAAAGAAAAAAAAGAATAGAATAACATATGGAGGCGTTGGTAGTGGGATGAGAAAAAGCAGCAAAGCAAATCTGGAGGACCAAAAATGGGACGACCTCTATTTTAGGTAGCGTCCAGTTATACTTTCCAGACCCTGAGGAACTACTCATCTCTACTTATAGATATGGATATAGATATATACATATACATATACATATACATATATATATATATACATATATATATATATATATATATACATACATACATACAAACATACATACATATATATATACATATACATACATACACACATATATATACATATACATACATACACACACACACACACACACATATATATATATATATATATATCTTTTTGGTCACGCTAACATCTCCCAGAGGGGGTGCAAGTGGGTGTGTGTACATTTCTATGTAAATATTTCGCCGTCATTTTGATGGGCCGTGAACGCCAGTAGTCCTATATATTCTTCCATGACCTTCACTAATAAGTTTCATTTTTGGGTTTAGAGTATTTTATCAGCAGGTTTAGGCGACAAAAACAAACTAATGGTGGCCATTGGGACGGTCAACAAGTGACTAGATTTTGGGAGTTATAGGAATATAACTTCTTCGGAATATAAACCTCATGAAAAGAGGATTACGTTGCCTCGTCCAAAATGGTTCAAAAAAAAAAAAAAAAAGTTTCGAACATAGTCAGAGTTTGGTACCACATTCGAATTGCTGAATCTGCAAAAAATTATTTCTACTCTTAAAGTGTCCGAATATATATAATATATATATATATATATATATATATATATATATATATATATATATATATATATATATATATATGTATATATATATATATATACATATATATATATATATATATATATATAGGCCTATATATATATATATATATATATATATATATATTACACATATATATACATATATATTTACATATATGTATGTATATATATATATATATATATATATATATATATATATATATATATATATATTAACCAATTTATCAAAATTTCAAAAGAATATGAATCACTCAAAGGATTTGATCTTAACATGAGATGAAAATTAAACAAGGCTGAAGTTGGGGAAATCGGAAATCTAGCTGGAAAGACACCAGAGAGAGCGAATGAAAATTAGAAAATAAACTCCAATATATCTTAACCATAATAACCGCTTACAGCGTATCACTTATGGCACATAGTAAGCAGACCCTAGTCCAACGCAGCGAAGTCATACACACGTTCCCTACCATCAGCCTTTTCTGTTGAATATTCATTTAATTAATCGGTAATTACATTATCCTCCATTACATAAGAGTCCTCGGTCCACCCTTACCGCTATGTAATAGGAAACTCTTTATAGGTTTTTATTACAACTTGATCAACGATTGTGAAACATATTTAGTATGCTATTACAATATATCCTCCTATTTTCCCTTCTTTATCGGTTTCTTACTCATTTCTCTTCGGCAATAAACGTTATACAAAGAACACGTTGGTTCATTAAAAATATCAACAAAGATGTTTTTTGCTTGTTTAGCGTTAATGTCTCCCTTGTAGAAGCTATAATATCCATCAAAACACTAAAAGCGAAATAGATGTCAATGTAAAAGAAAAGAACAAAACCTCGATTTCATAACATCACCTTATAACTTGTGTACCCCAGGGGTGAAGAGGCTTCTCAAAAAACGAGAAAAACCTGGCTGATATTTAAGAATATAATTTCGACGTTCTTAACAGGAGGGCCCTTGATATGTCCTGGTTGAATAAAACGATGAGAGCGCAAGTGGTGGCGAGAGGGGGGGGGGGGGTGAATGGAAGTGAGGGAGGAGGTTGGGGGTGAGGAGGAGATAAAATGTTGTGAGGCAAATCTATTTGAAATTTCGTAATTGAAATTGACCAGATAAAAAGCGAGCAATGGCTTTTAGACTCAAAGAGGCGTCGGGTGGAATAAAAGATAGTGCTACTATTGTAAGAGTTAGAATCATTCCCTGTCGCTATACCCTAAAAGCGTTCGTAAAGAATACCATGCTTCAAGTAAAAATCGTCTTCTCCTATTAAAGAGACTATAGGGTTATCTAAGTTCCAAATCTTCTGTCTGTGTATTTTGTTCTGCAATGGGTGAGGCTGCAAGATACATGAGAGACTTCCTTATCAAGTTGGAGAGTATAACCTCTAAAGGTGGAATAAAATTTTTCTTGCCAGAGAAGGAACTGAATTTGACTCTTTTGTTTCTCAACTCTAAGCTCTATCCAATCCATAACTAATATCTAAATTATCAGATACCAAAATATACTTCATTTGTTTACGCTTTGACAAAATAAT
>NC_090759.1:51172050-51174550 GCF_036898095.1 Palaemon carinicauda
TATTTAATCCGTCTAGTCTTTCCTTCAGAGTATGCATAAAATTTTTTGCTATAGGTTCCTTGCTCGCCTTTCCAATTTCTCATTGGATTCTTATCCTTTTTAAGGAGTGGGGTTCCAATTCCAACAGATGAGGAAAGGCTTGTATTTCCATTTCAGATTCAAAGCTTGCTGTGGGAAGTGTTACTAACAAGTGGGTAACCGAAAAGTTCAGGAGGTCATAGTCACATGTGGCTATCAAAAACAACTTTTCTATGTCCATGTATAGCACATACTCTCTCTCTCATTACACAAACACACACACACACACTTTTATATATATATATATATATATATATATATATATATATATATATATATATATATATATATATATAGCATACGCTACTTCCATATTTTCAAGTATTGGATCAATAAAAAAACAAATTCACTCTACTTTGTGAATAAATATAAAAATGGAAATTCATCTCATACAAACCTAAGGGCTACCTCACGGGGCAGGGTTCGAACATAGAACTCAGTATTGAAACAAAACTGGACGGTGATTTAAATATAGACTATCAAGAGCGATACAGGGTTATTTCACCTCTGTTATGATCGTGCATGATTCAGATATTCAGATATTTAGAAATAGAATCGAAATCAACCAATCTCGAACATGATATCCGATTGTTAAGTTTGCAATGTGTACCCACTTACGAGTCATCGCTATGTTCTGTTTTGATTCAAAGGCATGGGCTCGAATCCTAGCCTAGGTAGAAGTGATTATCCAAAAGAATAGAGAATTCGTTATTAAAACTGTTTGAAATTTAATTTTTGAATGAGTGATAAAACTACATAAACAGCCACGTGCTATGTAACTTACAAACACACACATATGAATGAAATATAAGCGAATGTATTAATATATATATATATATATATATATATATATATATATATATATATATATATACACACATATATATATGTATATATATATATATAAATATGTATATATATATATATATATATATATATATATATATATACACACAGCACATCCATTTGTGTGATCAGCAAAACTGTAGTAGTGAGGTAGTAGGTAAGTTTGCTGCGAGTGATCAGACTAAAGTCTTCCATTAGCACCAATCCGCAGTGGCCAACGTGGTGATGAAAATGGCCAAACCCCACACACGTCTGAGGCCTTTGTCCTGTAGTGAACTAGTAATAGCTTTATTTGTTTTGTGCATATGTATGTGTATGTATATACATACACACACACACACACACATATATATATATATATATATATATATATATATATATATATATATTTTAATCAGAATAAATATCATATACTAAGGAAATTATGATGAAGAAAGCGGTTCATGAGTAACTGCAGAACAAACGAGCAATTTTCCGAGGGCTTGAGTCCTGGAGAAGGAACAAGGAAAGCACAAGCGAATGTTTAGGAGCAAACTCTTTAGATGAAAATATGGCTGGAAGCCATTAGGCACACATCCCCTGTTGGCTTTAAGATAGCTAGCGCGAAAAAAAGAAAAAAGAAAATAGTTGAGGAAGTGAAGCCTTGATTGCTGCCTTAAAATATGAGGATTATCGAGCGTGGGGTGATTACAGGAGGCATTAAAGTTAAACCCCGAACTAAATAGGGTGGCTTTAGGCGCCAAGATAACACCATGAAGTTGCGTCATTAAAAAATGGTTTTGGTGAGAGTAAAGATCATGGTGCTTGAAGACTTAAAATCATCCCATTTTTATATTTTTCCCAAAAGGTGTTTTTTTTTTTTAGCCGAATTCTTCAGTGCTTGGTAAATGTGAGAGAAGATTGTTAGAAATAAATATGCAGATTAAAATGGACGTATACTGTATTTGGTTGACGACAATCTACTATAGCAAAAACCTGATGACAATATGCTGTCAGAATATACTGGATGACAATATACTCTAGATATTTGCCCCATAATAATTTTAACATGTCAGAGTATAAACAACGCTAGAAAAATGCCTTAAAGTTGTGAATAGCAACAAATGTGAATGTTTTTCTTGGCAAGCTCAAGATAATACGTCCAGTTACCTCTCACGACTATAATGGAGGGCAGTATACAATACTTCAACTGCCATGACACAATGATAATAATTGTATCTCATGAAGGGAGTTACGGAATTTTTGACATATGGCCAGGGTGTTGGGCCAAGAGACCAATCAACGCTGAATAAAAACAATGTAATTGCACTATGAATTATAAGTTGAAATCGGTTGTGCAAGATGAAAGAAAGTAAACGATTGTATTAATACAATATTCAATGAAATGTTTTCAACTAAATTTTCTTCATTAAAAAAAAAAATTAAGTTAGCGCAAATATTCTTTCAAACTCTTTCCCTTTCAACTCATCACCATTCTGTCCGCTCGACACTGCTTTCATCAACCATATCTTGATCAAATTACGAGCTTCTCTTATGCAAAGAGTTTTCTTCAATCTAATCCGGCTGAAACTTCCAA
>NC_090759.1:51179550-51182050 GCF_036898095.1 Palaemon carinicauda
AATTACATACGAAAAACGCCGCTGGAATTCACAAATATCCGTCCCTGTTTCAGTTCATGGAGGAATGTCCAGAGGAAATAACAAGATAAACGACATAATTTTCTTAAAAGTTCATGAAAACCTAAGCGGTGGGTCACTAAGTCATAGTAATTAGTCCTGTAGTTTAACGAACTATAACGTAAATGAGGGATCATGCAAAGTTTTATTTTAGGAGCAGGAGAAATGGGGTTTCCGGAGGGTTTTGTGCACCGAGATTGTCTTTTGTATTACGTTGTGCTAGGCTTTTAGGAAAATTGGGTCATAAGTGAAAAGTAGCTTCTATATATTATCAGCAAAAAAAGAAAAATAAGAGAAAAATTTTGTACTGATAATAAACACTCAGTCACATTTTTCATCTGTTTTCTGCTTCTAAGACACAAAAAAAGGATATTGCATATAATAATAATAATAATAATATAATAATAATAATAATAATAATAATAATAAAAGTAAGTAAACAACGTTCCATAGTCTATAGAATTCCCAACTAGATCTAAATTACATAATTCCTATAAAACTGACTATTTTTCTTCCCGTCCTACTTTCTACTTTTTAGAGATCAGAACATAAGTTGACTAATTTTAAAAGTTGGGAGTTTTCATCTATCGTCAATTTTTGTAAGACCTACAATTATATTCTTTCATCAACTCTACCGATTTCTCATTTGATTTTTCGAAAATATGGCAGCCCTTTCCGTCGGCTCTCAGTGGAAATTAATGAACCCTTTTCCATTTTGCCTCAGAAAGGGCATCTTTATTTTTTCATCAAACTCGCTAAGGTTGTTTTGTATGAGGGTAACGTAACAATCCAGCTGCCGGGAACTGGAAATCTAATTCTCCCACGGTTGCCATTGCGTATTATTTTCCTGGAAACGCTATGAGTTGCCCAGAAATGTTTTTGTTACAATTTAATAAAATGAAGAAGAAGAAGAAGAAGAAGAAGAAGAAGAGAGAGAGAGAGAGAGAGAGAGAGGAGAGAGAGAGAGAGAGAGAGAGAGAGAGAGAGAGAGAGAGAGAGAGAATCTGTTCATGTTTACATATTGCAAAGCAGGTTCCGAGAGAGAGAGAGGAGAGAGAGAGAGAGAGAGAGGAGAGAGGAGAGAGAGAGAGAGGAGCATCTGTTCTCCATGTTTACATATTGCTAAGCAGGTCCCATGAGAGAGAGAGAGAGAGAGAGGAGGAGAGAGAGAGAGAGAGAGATGAGGAGAGAGAGAGAGAGAGAGAGAGAGAGAGAGAGAGGGAGGGTCATTTTAGGTCTAAATATTTATCCCAGTTACGCCCTTAAATTTTAATGAATGGTGGATACTTTTCAATGGTCAAAAAAAAAAGAAAAAAAAAAAAGGGTAGTATTAAAATATAACTGAACAACGAAATTCGTGACTCTTAATCAAAGCTTCGAAAACATAAGAATACGTGTATCCCATGCTTCTTACATAATACATTTTTTGGCGGACAAATATCTAAAAGGGATATCTATAAAAGCCTAAGAACAATATCAACGCAGTCTCAGAGAGGTAAGGAAATTATTCAGCGGTTCTCTCTTAAATCCATAAAAGATTAATTGATGAAAATGCAACACATTAGTATATATTCATTCCCTTACCCAAATATATATTCAATAAATAATGTGAATTACGTATAACAAATGTTGAATCGTGATATATCATTTCTTCTTATTGGAGGAACGTTGAACCTTTAAAAATCTTTGGGTAAACATGGAAGACGAAATCCTACAAACGAACTGATGATGGACCACTCAGATGAAGGTTTCGAATTACGAGGCTACATAATAAAGATGAATACGAACAACGATCACGGAACAATTAAGTATTTTCAGGAGAATCATTAGTTAGCATAAAATGTGCTAGCCTCAACAATATAACGATCTGTACGAAATTTCAGATAGAGCATTAAACATCAAAAAAGAGGCATCATAAAGACCTTTTTAATAGATGTATCCCGGAAGCATTGCTGTGATTGAAACTGCACAAGCATCCTAAATATGAGCGCCCTCTTAAGTAATTTTATATAAAGCATGAACACCAAAGAAAAAGCATCATAAAGCCCTTTCAGAAGAAAGAATTAGAAACTACCATTGTGAGTATAATGCACAGGCATAAAAAACACCAGAGCCTCTAAGAAACTTTAGCTAAGATTAATCACTAAAGAAGAGGCATCTATTCAGGAGAAGCATCTGGAAACATTACTGAGACTGAACTGCACAAGCATCTACAACATAAGCATATGTAAGAAAGATAAAAGATAAAGGTATGAATCACCAAAGTAGCGGCATCATCAAGACAAAAAGATCTTTCGGGATAAGAATTGGAAGCATTATTGCGAATCAAACAGCGCAAGCCTCCACAACATGAGCATCTGTAAGAAACTTCCGATAAAGCATGAAACACCAGAGAAAAGGCATCATTAAGACAAAGCACCAGGCATCAGCCGAAGCAATAGTC
>NC_090759.1:51188560-51201060 GCF_036898095.1 Palaemon carinicauda
ATGTTGACAAAAAATGTTATCAGCAGAAAATACTCATTATGGCTTCAATATTAGCCTGCTTAGGTCAAATTACTTGGATTTTGATGTTAAGGGAAAATGGAACATACAGCATCTAGAAGAATAAAGGAACTAAGCTTTAGGAATGAAATGAGTTGAGGCTCATCACGATGGAGTCAGCAAATTCACCTTATCAAAAGATTGTAGTTTTACAGAAATAAGAGAAATCATAATCTAAAAGAAAATACCAAATTCTAGAAAAGGACTGATAGCAATAATAACTGAACCTGGAGTGTCTGAATTGTGCAGACGCTTAGATAGAGAATAAAAGTTAAAAGAAATATTTAAAATCATGATATTACTTGGTTCGATGGATATAAGGCTTCGCAATTTGTCATGATTTTTATGGACATATAGAGATTTGGTGGTGGCAACTACTTACCATTATGATTAACAATAGGAAATATGATAACAAAAATGAATGTGATTTATAACAATATTAACCCATGTCGAACTAAAGATTCCTCCCGAACCGAAACATAATAATAATAACAATAATGATAGTAATTACGGTTACAAAATTAATTCGAATATGAAAAATAAAGGAAAAATAGTGAAGATTAAACAAAAGTAAAAATCGAATTCAAAGGATGGGGAAAAACATCAATCTACTATGGATACAAGGTAGCATTCAGCCATCTCATCCTGGTCGCGTTTCGTAATTTCCATTAAAATTTAACAGTCGAGAGAAACCGCTTTCCAAACGAGACACGACACAATGTCACCGACGATAAATCTGACTCCGTTTCAAACTTTCCACAACTGGTTCGTTTAATTCATTCCAATCTCCTTTAATAAGGGAGTTTTGGTCTCATATCCGAATTACGTCGAGGACGTGCACGAGCGCAATGAGTCTCTCGAGTCTTTTGGGATGAGGGTACTAACCAAATTTCCTTTGCAACCAAGGATGTCAAGCACCACATTCGGGTAACAATGAGGCTAGTAATCACCCACTCAGATGAACACTAGCTCGAAGACAGTTTTGTACTTGACCATTGGACCACACAAACACACTTACTCACTCACTAGATATATACAGCGCAAATATATATAAGGTTGTAGCTTCTCTAGTAATAATAATAATAATAATAATAATAATAATAATAATAATAATAATAATAATTCTCTGACATGTCTTCCGTCGTCCTTAGTCTGGGAGCAACTAAAAAACAATGATAGCATAAGCAAAGTACTGTACCATTGGAGGGAGAGGAGAAGGAAGTTAAGAAAGGAAGATATTCACTTAGGTCCGGTGGGAAGAGATCTGGGACTGTCATTTTTTAATTGTATCAGGCCAGTGAATTGCCATGTTGACGATAAATTTTCTGTGGATACGAGGCCCATTTCTTCTGGATCCCGTATCCTCTTCGCGTGACTGCAGTTCGACAGACTCATCGGTGTCGGAAGTCACACGCCCCGCTTGAATGTGCAAGTGGGTACAGTTATACTCCGTCAAACATTCCAAGATCACTGTGTTGTGGCCAGTACAGAGATATCTTATGATGCCAATATTATGTTATGGTAATCATATTAGCGTTAAGGAGACTATTGAACTAGGATTGCTTTGTCGAAATGTAGAACTTTAGTTTCAACAGATATTTTGAATATATCTATTACCCTCTATTAAATTGTTAAAAATTAGTTTCATTATTAAAAATTTAGATTTTTTTTTAAGGGTCCCATTTCTTGAACTGGGATCCAAATGGTCCCGGTCGACGTCATTAAAGGCCACTAGTTCTTGATCACCTCCGGTGATATTATTATTATTATTACTAGCTAAGCTACAACCCTAGTTGGAAAAGCAAGATGCTACAAGCCCAAGGGCTCCAACAGGGAAAAATAGCCCAGTGAGGAAAGGAAATAAGGAAATAAATAAATGATGTAAATAAATTAACAATAAATCATTCTAAAAACAGTAACGTCAAAACAGGTATGTCCTATATAAACCATTAACAACGTCAAAAACAAATATGTCAAGTGACTCCCGCAAATCAATGTTTTTCTTTTTTTTTTCTTTTTTGTCCGAAAATTTTCTTATAATTGTATGTGTGTTATCATATGCATGGTTTACTATCAAATAGTCTTGATACTTTATAAAATAAATGATATATCCAAGTTTTGTGTTTGTATTTGTGCATAGGCTTTGAAGAAAGTTATTGATTCGCGTATTGATGAAAAAATAAATAAATAAATAACTTGCATTGCTATCCTTCAAAAGATAGATGTATTAAAAGATGCTACATATAATGCCAATATCATCTACTGTAGTATTTACTTTCCAACCATTAATATGAAAACCAATTAAAGAAAATAAATGTAAATGATATATATATATATATATATATATATATATATATATATATATATATATATATATATATATATACATACATATATATATATACATACATATATATATATATGTGTATATATATATATATATATATATATATATATATATATATACACACATAAATATATATATATATATATATATATATATATATATATATATATATATATATATATATATATATATATATATATATATATAGGAAGGGATAGGCCTAAATAGAATCGAGAGAGAAAATAAAGAAATAAGTAAACAGATGTACTCAAGAGGCAAACCTTTTCCTTCAACTCCCCAGGGCTTAAGCAAATCTTCCCAAGAGGGATTATCTCTTCTGGAGGCATTTAACGGACCATACCCGTAGATCTGATAAATCTGTATTTTGTACCTGGGCCCTCCATGGCGATCTTAGAAAGTTTAACAGGGTGGAGTGAATCTTAATAGAATCCTGTGTCCAGTTAGGAGAAAGTTAACTTTAATAGAATTAAGCAACTGTTACGGGAAACAGAACGCTAAGAATGTTTCTCAGAACGTTTATTATTATCATTATTATTATTATTATTACTTGCTAAGCTACAACCCTAGTTAGAAAAGCAGGATGTTATAAGCCCAGGGGCTCCAAAAAGGAAGATAGCCCATTTAGGAAAGGAAACAAGGAAAAAGCAAATATTTTAAGAATAGTACCAACATTAAAATAAATATATCCTATATAAACTATAAAACATCTTTTGGACAATATATATGGCTACATTTCAATTTTGGAGGGTTGATTTTGTGTTGTTTGATGTATATGGTTTTTCTGAGACTTAACTGCATCCTTACCCTGTTTGGAACTTATAATACAAATTGAAGACTTTCTCTTTCTAATTCATTACGTAAAGGTTTTATTATTAAAGCTTATTCGTGGTATCGTTTAAACTCTTTTATTCCTCACTGAGGAATACTTATATGTATTGTATTTCACTTCAAGTATATTGCAATACTTGTCACCTTCAGTTTTTTTTTTCGTAATCAATTTACTTTTTTCGGTTGTAAATAAATTCATGTAAACATTAATTTATCACTTATTTCATTGGTACCCATTTTTAATGTATAGCAGAAGATAATAGTCTTTTCCATTCAGTGTGCGACTGTATGAATACACTCTTTATATATTGCCATTATCAACCGTGAGAATTGCTTGCATTATCTTTCGTTGTGTTTTGGGACTATCAAGAAGTGTGTGGATTTTAAGCCTCATGTTGAACCTGACCTCGAGGCGACCACGTGATCGCGCGCTTCCAATCTTAGACGCCTGGCTCTGAACATTGTGTTGGACTGCCTTCACAACCTTTTTTTATCTATTTTTTTTCTTCATCTTCTCTCTTTTTTATTCTTTTTCGTGGGGCCACACCCACACTAACAGAATTGGGGGCCTGTCCAAACACGCATTTTTTTTTATTCAATTAATGGAATCTTTTGTTTCTGTGTTGATGTTCTATTTTTTATTTCATCCAACCTTTCTGGATGGATTTTGTTCTGTTCCCTTTTCATTTAAAGGTGGCCTTAATCTTTTTTGTCATCTATTTAGATCTCGCTTAACAAAGCTTTCTATTTTTTTTTTTTCCATTCTTGTCAGTGGCAAACTTTTTTGTTTCATACTCTAGGAAAAATGGCAACTACTCAACCCTTTCTTATAGCACTCTAAAAAAAACTGAGCTGAAGCATGCCCGTGCAGACAATAGGATTCCGGGTCTTAGCAGCCATAGGAAAGGGTGCTTGTAAAGATTATTTAGTAGTCATGTCCAGATCATAGACGACACTGATGATAGTGAAGACAGGAGAACCTTCAAGGTTTGCAGGCCCAAGGAATCTCTCCATTGCTGGGTCCTCCAAGAAGCTTTTCTCCTATGGTTCCATTGTGCGTTCTTCCCAATCCCCTCTTTTTTCCATATTCAAACTTCTACTTTTGTACCTAATAATGAAAAATTGCAGTTTTTTTTTCCAGTCTGAGAGAAGATCTGAGCTAAGAAGGATAGAACTGCACATAACAGCATAGGAGGTTTCATGTCAGGAAGCATGGTTCCGGCTTCATGAGGGGAACCCAGCTGTAACAGAGAGAGGAACTAAAAATTCCAAGGCATGTGGTTCCCCAATAACGAAACAAAATCCTTGCCAATATT
Source organism: Palaemon carinicauda (assembly GCF_036898095.1). Lineage (NCBI taxonomy): Eukaryota > Metazoa > Arthropoda > Malacostraca > Decapoda > Palaemonidae > Palaemon > Palaemon carinicauda. The sequence goes on from NC_090759.1 coordinate 51,193,130, forward strand.
TGAGGAGGAAAACCCAGAACCATTCTTCGCGTATGAGAAACTGCTCACAAAGCACCAAGTACCGCAAGACGAATGGGAACTTTTATTGCCAGCTAGGTTGACCAGGAAAGCTTTACAATCTTATACCTTAACTGTAAAGGAAAGAGGATTAATTTATTATAAAGAAAATTGTTCTCAATGTCAGAGTACTCGTCCATGAGCAATACTGGCAAAAATTATGTTACATGAGAATGGGAAGGAAAAGAGACACATGTTGCATAGTCTTGTCGAGTGACCAAAGCCTATACGCGATGGATCAGCGCTGCATTACCAACCAAAAAATTGCAGCAAATAAGCGCGCTCATGCAATTAAGAGCATTTCCCGAACGCTATACTGGGAGACACTCGTGACTACCTTCAGGAAATGAAGGTGAATATAGTACATTCTGCTGCAGTTCTAGCTAATGAACAGAAAGTTTCTACTAGACTGAGGAGAGCTCGTCAAAAGGCCATTTAGCCAAACTCCCAGCGAGAACACGCTCTAAGGTGGAGCAGAAAAGTCCATTCACTTTGTCCTAAACATCCCACTTCTGTAGGTTCTCAGTGACCTTATTGATAAATAAATTTATGTAAGAATTACTTTTGCATTTAGTTCATTGGTAACCATTTCATTATTATTATTATTATTATTATTATTATTATTATTATCATTTTTATTATTATTACTAGCCAGTTGGAAAAGCACGATTCTATAAGCCCAAAGGCTCCAACCAGGAAAATAGCCCAGCAAGGAAAGGAAATAAAGAAACAGAAAGAGTGTACCCTCAAGTAAGAGAACTTTAACCCAATCTAGTGGAAGACCATGGTACACAGGCTGTGGCACTACATTAGACTTGAGTGCAATGGTTTGATTTTGGAGTGTCCTTCTCATTGAAAAGCTGCTTACCATAGCTAAAAGAGTTTCTTCTTCCTCTAATCAAGTGGAAAGTATCCACTGAACGATTACAGAGCAGTAGTTAAGTTAAGAAGAATTTTTACGGTTTCCTTAGTATTTTAAAGTGTATGAAGAAAAAGGTGTAAAGTAGAGGCCTGACTATTAGGTGTGTGTGTGTGTGTGTGTGTAGGCAAGGGGAAATTAACAGTAACCAGAGAGGGGTCCAATGTAGTACTATCTAGTCAGTCAAAGGACAGAATAACTAGAGCGGCAGATAACAGTATTTACCATTTTACTACACAAATAAAAACTCTTTACTCATCAACGACAAAACCAATCATATAGCCTAGGAGTTGCCTGCATTATCCTTGATGTGCTTTGGGACTATCGAGAAGTGTGGGATTTTTAGAAACTTAGGTCCTCGGAGCATGTGCCTGTTTGTGCTCCACCAACCTTAGATAGCTGGCCTCGGCCATTGTGTTGGCCTGTCTTCACAAAGATATTTCTTTTTTTGTTCGTGGGGACATACCCTCACGTAACAATATATATATAAACATATATATATATATATATATATATATATATATATATATATACATATATATATATATGTGTGTGTGTGTGTATATATATATGTATATAGATAGATAGATAGATAGATAGATAGATAGAGAGTTGTGTTCTTCAGTAGAGATGCGTTTATAAATATTCAAATAATTAAGCTTAGGAGTCCTATTTACGAAATCCTATTATAATAAGCTTGGCTAATAACTCAAACATTCAATTGGTTTACAGAGAGAGAGAGAGAGAGAGAGAGAGAGAGAGAGAGAGAGAGAGAGAGAGAGAGAGAGAGAGAGAGAGAGAGAATGTATATGGACAAAAGCGTCTGATAGTGTAATTTACAAACTCATCCATCCCCTTCTTCTAATCCTCTCCTCTTCCTGCGGACTTCAAACAATCTTTTTTCATTAATGTTCCGTCCACAGACAAACGAACTGAGAATCGAGTGTACCTTTATCAAAATTCCTATTCTGCCAGAATCTATTTATTCCAGGAAACGAGGAAAAAAATGAGAGAGAGAGAGAGAGAGAGAGAGAGAGAGAGAGAGAGAGAGAGAGAGAGAGAGAGATCTGGAAACGCGCTGGGAGAGACCTTTGACTTGTATACAATAAAAAGGCATTTCCATTAAGGTTCCTGATTGGCGCAACCTGGTTGGCAGCAGCCAATCACAGCTACTTTTCACATGAAACCTCGGGGAGATTGGAAGATCCACAATACGGAGGGATCTCGCTCTCAGTTATTTGGACACATTTGATTAAGACAGGTGCTTCGTTAACAGTATTCAAAAGCAATCATCGGTTAACGTTATTACATTCTTTTTTTTTTTTTTTAATCTGTTCTAGGGTTTGTTTATTGTCATGTGTTGGTAACAGTTTACACTGAACCATTGGTTATATTGAAAAATCTTCAAACATACGTTGGTAATGAAATATTTCCGTTTTATTAAACAACCTTGCTAAACTAGTTTTAATCTATAAATTTTTTCTCTATTTGTTAGCATTCAACCCACACTATGTAATTAAGAATATCATTTAATTTAAACTAGACATGCTATTACAAAGACCAAATTCTTTAATTTATACCAACAAATATCTGACCACGTAACGAAAATGCCAAATCTTAAATCGTCTTTTTCTGCTCAGGACATATGACAAATGCGACATTAAAGCACATGTACATGTATTACTCACAGCAGATTCGCCCGCCTTTGTTACACATACCTGAAAAGAAAATAGAAAGTTAGTAACTCGTCATGACAGAATATGATTCATCAACATGCCAAGAAATATAATAGACTATAATACCTGTAAACCTAAAATTTCCTTGGAATGATTTAAAGGTCTAAAGACCACTAATGAATGGCTGAGACAAGGGACAGTGACATTGCACTAGCATGCATGACTGTCCCAGTGACTGATCATATATATATATATATATATATATATATATATATATATATATATATATAGATATATATATATATATATACTGTATATATATATATTTATATACATATTTATATATACATATATATATATAGACTGTATATATATAATTATATATTTATTTATATATACATATATATGTATATATATATATATATATATATATATATATATATATGCAATGCCAAAGTCCCCTCTCCACCCAAGCCAGGACCAGGGAAGGCCAGGCAATAGCTGCTGATGACTAAGCAGGTACAATTATAGGCTCTCCTTAACCTCCTATCCTTAGCTCACAAGGATGGTGAGGGTGCAGACTGCAGACACTGAAGGAACTACAGAGTTTGAACGCGACCCAAACCCCAGTCTTAGCATCACCACCGGACAGGGACGTTTGGTAAATCAAATACACTGCTCAATTACAAAGGTGTAATCAGTCACTGAAGTCGCGTTATTAAATGATATGGAAATTCACTACGTTTGCTAGGCTTTCCTATTTCTCCACCCTAATGTAAATGGGTACCTGCATCTACTGGTTTAAACAAGGGCACACAGTTAACAACCTCACTCCTAAATATGTGTTGAAAAACCGAGAGGCTGTAAAATTTTGGTGCCAATTTCTCTAGACGGGATGGAGTTATATGATGAACATATATATACATATATATATATATATATATATATATATATATATATATATATATATAATATACAGTATGTATATATATATATATATATATATATATATAATATACAGTATATATATATATATATATATATATATATATACATACATACATACATACATACATACAGGTGTGTATATAAACAATAAAACTGACGATAGCTAACAAGCGTTAATCATAAAATATAAATCTAGCTGAGAAATGAAAAATTCATAAATTGAATGGAACTTGGAAATTGCGGACAATATTGATCTCGTCAAACTCACAGTGGATTAAATTCACAGATGAATCGTATCTATTGAAAACAATGAATGTCTATGAGGTTAGTTTCTTTAATTATTGATATATCTCTTAGAAAAAAATACCAAATATTAGAGCGTCAATCTTATGAAAATTGTATAAATGTTCTCCCCCCCAACAATCCTTTACAATATATATGAAAGGTTAGTGGATACGTATAACTTTATATCGAAAAAAATATGTTTATCAAAAATAGCAATATAAGAGATTGAAAAATAACATTCAAAGTTCACAATGTAAGACATTTGTATAAGAACTAAACCGCATAAAAATGCTGGCTGAAAGAGTACAAAAAATATTCTTAAGACTGTTCACTGAACCAAAACTGGTCATAGGATTAACTGGTCAAAAGCTAACACAGTAACCTAGAATAATGATTTACCCAGACAAATATTCTGGAAACTATGGCAATTAGATGTAAAAAAGGCCGTAAAAAACTTGAATCTAACCATTTATTATTCTTTTTCCTAAAATTTTACTCGTCAGAGATCCATACAACGCTAACTTCATAAGCATACCCCGTTTTGTATAATAGCAATGTTAGTCAGGTAGCCGAACTCTGTATTTAGCTTAAAAAATGGCTCGCAGCTGATTTCATGTTAGAATAGTGCAACAGGTGTTTTTTAAGTGTCAAGGCATGGGGAAGTCTAGCTCAGCTTGTTGGACATTGTAAATGTGAATGGTACAGCCGCCATGACAGTTTCCAAGATGGCCGCCGTCAGAATTTGTTTTATTCATACTATAGGTTGTAATGGACAGAAATTTTTTATGTTTGTGACAATTACACCATATTTCAACTGGAGAAACATGTTTATGTACTTTATTTTTTTTTTTTTGGATCACAAAAGTTCGTATTATTTCCAGTTTTATGTGGAAAATTAAGAAAATGGGGTAAAAATGAAATGAGGGTAAATGATCTGAAAAATAGACTTAGCAGAACAATCACTACATATATTGAAGGAAATATTGAAGGAACAAAAAAAATTCACAAATGTCTATTGAACTTGAACAGTAAATGGATTTCTGCAAAGGCTTTTGCATCCACATGCTTATGTGCATCCGAGTCCATTATGTGTACATTTGCAACGTCGAGTTGCACAAACTACTCGACATTTGCATGTTGTGAGCTCCTAACAGAATGCAGTGATTGGCTTCCCAGTCATCAGTTGTGGCTTAAGCATCTCATTACTTTCTTTTACCACCAGTTCTCACCCACTATCCTCAGGTGCGGGAAGATGCGGTTCAGCTTCCAAGGTTCTTCTCCCAACTAGGGACTGATAATGTGCGCGCCTGATGTGAAAAATCTAAGCATCACGGGTTGGAGGCAGATTCTCAATTGATTTGGTCAAGCCAAGAAATAGATCACACCTGATTATCTGGATGGAGGTTTTTTGGGCTATTGGGAACATAAAACTTGCACACAAAGGACTTTGTATCAGCAATCACATTCTCATCTGGAAAGTCTTCCTTGCCAATTTTGGGCTATTGGGAACATAAAACTTGCACACAAAGGACTTTGTATCAGCAATCACATTCTCATCTGGAAAGTCTTCCTTGCCAAGATTCTGCAGAAGCTGTGAGTTTTGTTGGAAGATAACCCATACAGAGGGCTTCCCAATTCCAGCAAACGGGCTTGTACTATCCAAACCTGTTACAGCATGAAATGTGAGAAGTGATGCTCTCTGCGAATCTGTGATGTTGATGGAATGAACAGGAACAAAGTGTTGCTTTTTAGGTGTTCCGGCTTTCATCCAGAGAAAATGGCTAAGCTGTGGCTGAGAGACAAGAAGGAGAACAAGAACATCAGTGTCTCGGCTCACAACAATAGTTTGTGGGTATCCCTGTTCACTTGCATCCTTCACATGGAGAAGAATCCTAGTGTCCACTTCTTCATGCTCAGCAGATGATTTCCACACTTTTGCAAGGTGTGTGAATCCTCCGTTCAATACCAGCTCCACTCCTTCTTGATTGTGGAACTTGTTTGTTAACTCTAGGCTTAGAAAATTAGCCAAGCTCGCTTTGTTTTCATCTACGGAGATGAATCTATACCACTGCCCCATGGACTGACTTCCTGTTCGCACATCTCGTCTGGTTGCCTCGTACTCTCTGACTTCGAGCTGTTGACTTGATTGTTTTCTTCCTGTAATGGTCAAAGGCAAGGTCAACCCTAGAACAAATGTTGGAAAACACGTGACTGACATAATCAGCAACAGCATCGGCCCATTTGCCGAGAGTTTTAGCGTTCATCCTGTTTCCTAGTGTCTGGATCATGGCCATTCCATCAATGACAGTGCATGTTTGTAATGGTTCAGGCGTTACATTATGTGGCAAGCCTTGCTGGAGAATCTTGCCAAGGTCTGCTTTGTTCTGAGTGTTCTGAGGTAGATGCAGTCTGCCATCAGGCATTGCCAGGGAAAGTGGCACTGCACAAATCTCTTGCTCCAACATTTTGATCATGTCAATATCTCTGCCTGCTTGCATTGCTGTCATCACATGCGTGAGTAGTTTTCTGTCAGCCTTTAGTGCAACAGTTTTTTCCTTTCCGACATTGACTCCCACAGTGTACATGCTCTCAAACGTTTTAAGATTCTTTGATTTGATTCTGTCTTGAAAACCTGTTATTTTCTTAGTGAACCTGTTCTCCACAAACTCTGACACAATCTGCTTCTCTGTAACTTCAGCATGCAGAAGGTCATTTGTAACCACTTCACTTGCAATATCACCTGTTGTAATTGAGACCAGTTCTCGAGAATTGCGATCAAATGGATTGTAAATCTCGAACAGGTCAATGAGCTTTTGCACATTATCTTGGTCTTGCTTCATTCTCTTGGAACCAAAATCTTAATGTGCAAATTCATGCTCATCATCGTCTTCTTCATTGCCCGTTACATTGAAAATCGTCTTAGTATCTCTGGTTAGCTGAGCTCTCTCATTGAAAGTTAGGCCCCAGCTGTCACGGTCAGTGTCTGTTTTTGTAATCCCCACCAGCCCTCCAGCTACCTTGCTGGTCTTGTTAATATGTTTAATAGCCTAGTCTTCAGGTATTTCGTTGAACTTGTGCTTTGTTTCTTTTGTTACAAAGTCTCCTGCAATAAAGCCTCTGCGCACCTCTGGAGCAGTTTTGGGTAGCATATGCATATCAGCTAGTAAGACAGCTCCCCAGCGTGAGTAATAGAAATGATCAAATGCTCCAAACCAAGGCAGCATTTCAGAAAATGATGTAAGGAACAGGCCCCAGTCTCCCTCATGAAGAGAGCGACTGAACCTCAGGAGGATGGAGATCAACTTCATGTAGGTTCTCCAATAACAAAAAGTGGCATTCTCTGAACAAGAATCCTCAAACTCACTAAACAGGACCAGCACCTCTTCAGTTTCTGATAAAAGATCTTCAAGGGAGGAATTGATTTCTCTGTCATCCTTGTTGGCAAAGGCATCTGAAACACTCCCAATTCCACAAATAAAAATTGACACTACGACTTCACAAATAAGACTCCGTATATTATCGTTTCAAACGCGGTCATCTGGTACACGTGTCACGTGACCAACCAATGAATATATAAAAAAATAACAAATAAAAATAAATAAAAAAACTATAACATAAAACCCCACAACTCAAAAGCCATAATTAGATTTGATGAATAATAAAACGTTTAAATAAGATATCAATGTACGAAATTACAGAATTTAACATAGAGCTAAACATACAAACATACAATCAAACTACCCCTAAATTCCAAGGTTATGCGTTACATCAAACAATCACCAAACAGAGCCGAAACACGACGATGAGCAATGTTTGTAACAGGTCAACCACAGTCGAATGTGATTACTATTATTAGTAAACATAACAAAGTTACCAACACACTACAAAATGGATTTTGACGTAGGAAAAATCTATTTTTGGGTGACAGCCATGTCGTCCTGATGGAAGTTCCTTCTGGCAGCTTCCTACTGTATAATATTTCTGCGAGTGATATTACAAGAGAATTACCGTCAGGTATCACATGGTTCTAACCTCCGGAATGACTA
>NC_090759.1:51206060-51211832 GCF_036898095.1 Palaemon carinicauda
TGATAAAAAAAATTACACAGGAGCCTAAACAACAGCAAATAGTACGATTGAAACAATATTTTCTAACGGTTAAACAAAAGATTCCAATTATGTCATGGATGAATTCGTAAATATTTCTACTTCTGGTACCACCCATTAGCAAAAACTACCGTATTCAATAAAAAGGAATTCTATTCAGTTAGAAATATCCAAAAGTCAGTTGTAATTAACACCAAATATGTTTTTACTTTCTCTGCTTCTACTCCATTTATTTTTTTCTTATTTCTTCCCCAGCTTTTGTCCTGAAGATTATTCCATTACTAGGCTGGCAACGGGCTCTATTCCCTCTCTCAAAATTATTTCAGCACTTATTTAATGAAATGAAAAACAAAAGAAATTAAACTACCGGAAAAATAATGACTGGCAGCTTCAACATATACACCTAATGAAATTAATGCCTGTCAACTAGCACCCCTTTTATTCTTCAAACGACTGCAATCTTCATCTTTCAACGTAATGGCCATCGTAATTACATTAAGTGTCATGGTCATTATCTGTCCAACATTTGCATTGTGGCTCAGGGAACTGAAGATGGTGGAAGTGGTGAGGGGGAATAAGAAAATGGGGGGGGGGGGGGCTAAACGTTGTGATTGGGAATATAAAGATGGGAGATCAGTGATAAAAGACCTGGAGATGGGGGACTTTTATATGATGGAAGTACCATGGCAGGGGTAGGCCATGGGGGAACCTAAATATTGAGATTCGGGTCATAAACATTTGGGATTCAGAATAAACATAGGGATAGGGGGACCAATGAGATGGGAGTCTTGTGGATGGAGTACTTAACGAGACACAGATATGTGGAATACGAAACTCTTACAGAGAGATAAGGGGGCTTGGAGATCGGGGTCATGAAGATGGGTGAAATGGAGAAAGGGGGACTTGAAAAATAGAAAAAAAAGATGGAGGACTTCCGGGTGGAGGAGATGATGAAAACGTGGTAACACATCAAGTTATATGTTATTAAAAACCCGTAATTTTAATTGGAAATTCTCCGTAAAAATATATCATTCTCTGCCGTATTTCGGTAAATACAGGAGACCATAATTTTACCCTACTTCACTATTATTTATCTTTCACGGGTTGGTGACCGTAATATCCCTCCCAAATGTCAATATATCTGTTTTTAAAATTGTAAATGCCTGGAAATATTTATACCGGAATTTTTACCATTTTTACAGCAAATTTTCAAGTGTAGGTGACCTAAAGATGAGGAAACACTGGAGTAAAAGTATAAGGTAAAAAGACATAAAACTTGCAAAAGGGAAAGCTGTAATGAAGAGCCCCTTTTACTTCTATTCCCATTATTTCTTCATAAGGGAGGCTATTTTACAGAGACAATGCAGCGTCATATTACAATGCATTTCAAACATTGTACTTCAAGTGTTGGTGCCTTTTGTTCTTCATGTTTGGCGCTGTAAGGACCCATTTGATGATATTCGCTTTTCATTTGTAGAATGTAAGGGGAAGAATGGACTAATAAAATGTTTTAGTAGGTTTATAAACATTTCACCTATCTCTCTCTCTCTCTCTCTCTCTCTCTCTCTCTCTCTCTCTCTCTCTCTCTCTCTCTCTCTCTCATCATCGTAACAATCTGTTATTCTTTCAGAACTTTGCCTGGAAATCATAACTTTTATAAAGGGAATTTGATAATAAAACCAATCGGGGAGAGAAAAAAATGAAAGCATTTTAAAATATATGACCGTCGTCCTGTAACACTTCCTTAGCCATCAAAATGTAAATAAACCCTTCAAGTGTAACTTGACAAATCGGAAAACAGAGAGAGAGAGAGAGAGAGAGAGAGAGAGAGAGAGAGAGAGAGAGAGAGAGAGAGAGAAAATAAAGCTAGATATAACCTTCAACTTAAAAAAACCCGGTGATCAGCATAGGCTACACCGTAGCGTTGCTTCATTTGATATAAAAAATGGGAATCAAATGTTTAAGACCAGATTTTGTTTAATTGTAAAACCACTGTAAACTTTGAACCAGAATCTTTTTAATCGAGCGTTACAATTTTTCTTATTTTTGGTTAACGTTTCAAGAAGGAAGAAAGAACCATAGGAGCTGAATATTTAATCTAGCCTGAAGTACTTTAATGGGAGTCTTAAAAGGTTCTTGGACAATGCAATTCTTTGTCAATCATAAGCCTACTTAACCCTATGTAATGAATTCTACTTTTTAATTAATTCACAAAAATGATGATTTATAACTAATACTGTTGAGTAATACATTAAAGCTGTACGACAAAGTGTACTCCGGTATTAAGGATTTTTTGTAAGAACACAATTGCTCGGAATGCTATAATAAAAGTTATTACTCTTATAGTACTCTTTGAAGTATCGGGAAATAGCACTTGAAGCGCTCTTCCCGCTTGAGAGTCTGAATATTGTAGTAAGTGTTTTTTGCGGAGCAGTTAGTGGTATAAGAAGTTATGTAAATGACAAACAATCGTTTTTGGATAAAATTCTCTCTCTCTCTCTCTCTCTCTCTCCTCCTCTCTCTCTCTCTCTCTCTCTCTCTCTCTCTCTCTCTCTCTCTCTCTCTCTCTCTCTCTAAAGAGGTTTTGTATTTTATATCTGTATACATGTATATATATATATATATATATATATATATATATATATATATATATATATATATATATACAAAGAGAGAGAGAGAGAGAGAGAGAGAGAGAGAGAGAGAGAGAGATTTATCTCTATAAAGATAAACTAGGGAAAGAAGAGACTGAAAGCAATTTTGAAAAGATAAACTCGGGAACTAATGTGTTTGTGAGAGAGAGAGAGAGAGAGAGAGAGAGAGAGAGAGAGAGAGAGAGAGAGAGAGAGAGAGAGAGAGAGAGGCAAGCTTAATCAAGCCCTGGACAATGGGAAGTCGACAAAGCTCCTTTGCGCCCTAGGTGATGAAGGCTACACCGATATCCACAATAGCTCACAGTTGATAAACGTTAAGAAACAAACCTCAGGCGTCATCTGAAGTGAAACATACCAGAGTGACTAGGAATCCCCGCAAGTGATTGGGACAAATGCAACTTGGAATAATAACGCCAATTGCAGTGTTGGTTTAGTAGATCCGGTCTCGAAATGTTCGAGGTGGTTAAATTTTTCTTATCAAAACACTACCGTACGCGACCCGTCATAAAAGACGGCTATTTAGATTGATATCCACATACAAGCACACAACCTTTCCTACCCATCTCCCTTTACCTTACTACAACACTGCAGTTGTGATTTTCAAATGTATATCTCTGGGTACCCTCTTACCAGGGAATGACTACTTACTCTTCCCCTACCTGAGGGACAGAGGGAGACCAAGCAGTTACATGTCTGGCAATGCTACTCAGCGTGACCGAAATGAAGTGTGTGTGTATGTATATATATATGTATATATATATATATATATATATATTATATATATATATATATATATATATATATATATATGGCCAGACACTCGATCTTTATTATATAGGCGAGATGATTGCCACATTGTTATTCTCCTTAATTCTCGTTCTGACTCGTGTATTCAATAAGTTAGAGAACATATTAAATCGATTAATGTAATATTACGTTTATGCCCCATAAATGTATAGCGCAAGTTATGACATTGCAGCCACCATTTTTTTTTTTTTTAAGATTAAAATATGCAATGAAATATTGTTACCATCATGTCAAATGTACAGTATTAAATAAAATCAGATATAAAACCTGAATTTTTTTACACATGACAGAGTGATTATGGTACTCACAAACTGCTTGATACGTTTTGGTGAAATATGAAACGTTATTATGGTAAAAGGTATAAGTGTGTGGTGAAATCATAATCATAGATAGCTCAAAATGATCCACAGTTCATAATTTTCTCCACGAAAGCAACAAAAATAGGAACTAAAGGATCTGGAATTAAATGATAAAATTAAGAAATCAATTAATGTTTATGACAAATCTCCTTGGTATTCGCCTAACACAAAAAGACAAAAACTAACAAGTGTTCTTATATAACTCCCTAATACACATTGTACCAAACATGTAAATTAACAGAAACTAACAAAGTGTAATAATTTAACTCTCTTATACACATTTGGCCAAATATGCAAATTAACAAAAACTAACCACGTCCACTTATGTAACTCCCTTGTACACATTTTGCCAAACATGCAAATTAAAAGAAACTAAGAAAGTGTACTAATTAAACTCCTTTATATACATTTGGCTATACCTGCAAATTAACAAAAACCAACCACGTGTATTTATACAACCCTCTTTTACATATTTAGCCCAAAAAAAAAAAATGGAAATTAACAGACGCTAACCAAGTGTACTAATTCAACTCCCTTATGCACATTTGGTCAAACATGCAAATTAACAAAAACTAACCACGTGTATCTATATAACTCCCTTATACACATTTGGCCAAAAATGCAAATTAACAGAAACTAACAGTGTACTAATTTAACTCCCTTGTACACATTTCGCGATACATGCAAATTAATTTGGGTAGATGAATGTCTTCATGAAGGCACAGGAGGTGATTGCGTAATATATGACGAATAGGGAATGGCAATGCTAGTCATTTAAGGTGGTAATATGAAAAGAAGGAAAATCATCTACGATTTGTGAAATACGGGCGAAAAATATTATTCAAAATATAAAAATAATGACAATTTAGTAACTTCCAATAAATCTACAGTGATATTAACGATAACGAAATTAACACCTTTACTTTAATTGAAATGTAATTTGACAGTCATTTAATGACAGTACGAGTAATTAACGTTTACAAGCCGCCGTATGTAAATGTCATATAAAGTATATAAAACACATTGGCCAAACATGCAAATTAACAAAAATTATCCACGTGTATTTATATAACTCCCTTATACACGTGGAACCTTATATTTATATAACGTGTATTTATATAACTCCCTTTTACTGAAACCGAATTAGTATACCATTAAGATTACAAAAACTATGAAGTTATTTCGGGACAATTTACCAAAGGCTATAAAGAGTTGCAATGTCAACAAGATAAGCTAATGAATAGAAATATCTGCTTTAACAAGATCAACTTAGCATAAAACTCAAAGCCAAATGCATCGCCAATAAAATTCACTACGTTGCCAACAACTTGATTTATCATTGAACCCATTTCAAAATGACGTGGAAGAGCACTGAAAGAAAAACTATTAATAGAAAGGAAATTTCTCGATTCCTACTAACCCAATTCCTTTCATGGAACAAGGACAAAAAGAGTGATTTTCGCTATTACCAGGAAGTAAATCATTCCGTACTTCATAAAACTCGTTTTTAATGAAGGCAAACCACAGCCATTGAGGTTTGGAACCCGATATAACAACCCTCATTATATCACCAGGACTCGTAGCGTATCCCAAGAGACCGGAGAAATAAAAATACCAAGACTTAATAAGTCTACAGGATCTACACTCCGGACCTCAGTAGTCACAGCCCAGCGTAATTCGTAAATCATTTTTAACCAGTGAAGTTTAAGCAAGAAACATACATATTACAAAAACAGGAAACATTCTAGATTGATGAATATTGCTATTTACATGTTAAAAGAACAGGAAGAATAACTTTTTTAGATTCATGCATACTGGTATTTTCAAGGAAAAACATTACAATAATTGGTTTAAATTTGCTAATTAAAACCGTAATTTCGGTAAATTTTACCAATTAAAATGGAAATTCCTTATTGGGCAGTTTTTTCAGAAAT
>NC_090759.1:51212332-51214832 GCF_036898095.1 Palaemon carinicauda
ATTTGTGAAATACGGGCGAAAAATATTATTCAAAATATAAAAATAATGACAATTTAGTAACTTCCAATAAATCTACAGTGATATTAACGATAACGAAATTAACACCTTTACTTTAATTGAAATGTAATTTGACAGTCATTTAATGACAGTACGAGTAATTAACGTTTACAAGCCGCCGTATGTAAATGTCATATAAAGTATATAAAACACATTGGCCAAACATGCAAATTAACAAAAATTATCCACGTGTATTTATATAACTCCCTTATACACGTGGAACCTTATATTTATATAACGTGTATTTATATAACTCCCTTTTACTGAAACCGAATTAGTATACCATTAAGATTACAAAAACTATGAAGTTATTTCGGGACAATTTACCAAAGGCTATAAAGAGTTGCAATGTCAACAAGATAAGCTAATGAATAGAAATATCTGCTTTAACAAGATCAACTTAGCATAAAACTCAAAGCCAAATGCATCGCCAATAAAATTCACTACGTTGCCAACAACTTGATTTATCATTGAACCCATTTCAAAATGACGTGGAAGAGCACTGAAAGAAAAACTATTAATAGAAAGGAAATTTCTCGATTCCTACTAACCCAATTCCTTCATGGAACAAGGACAAAAAGAGTGATTTTCGCTATTACCAGGAAGTAAATCATTCCGTACTTCATAAAACTCGTTTTTAATGAAGGCAAACCACAGCCATTGAGGTTTGGAACCCGATATAACAACCCTCATTATATCACCAGGACTCGTAGCGTATCCCAAGAGACCGGAGAAATAAAAATACCAAGACTTAATAAGTCTACAGGATCTACACTCCGGACCTCAGTAGTCACAGCCCAGCGTAATTCGTAAATCATTTTTTAACCAGTGAAGTTTAAGCAAGAAACATACATATTACAAAAACAGGAAACATTCTAGATTGATGAATATTGCTATTTACATGTTAAAAGAACAGGAAGAATAACTTTTTTAGATTCATGCATACTGGTATTTTCAAGGAAAAACATTACAATAATTGGTTAAATTTGCTAATTAAAACCGTAATTTCGGTAAATTTTACCAATTAAAATGGAAATTCCTTATTGGGCAGTTTTTTCAGAAATAGATTACATATTAATTAGAGAAGCAGACAAAAAATGTAATGAATACTACCATAGACTGGTAGTATTTAAAGTCAATATTCATAAACTTTTAGTGATGGCCTTTAAAATGAGAGGTAGAAAACCCAAGAAAAGAAAGAAATCTAGAATTAAGCTTTATGACCTTAAAGGAGAAAAACATGAGCAATTTAGGAGGATTGTGAGAGCAAGACGAATGGAAAGGTTGAAATTAGAGATTGGACAGGGTAACAACGTTGAAAATATCTGGGTGGGTATGAAAGAAATTTGTGTAGGGGAAACAGAAGAATTAGAGGGAAGAGCCAGCGGATATGGTGTACCAAAAGGAGAAAATTGGTAGTGGGAACAGAGGAGCAAGAATCAGTTAAAAGAAAATTAAAGGCATTTAAGGCGTGGAAAGTAAGATAAGCACAGGGAGAAGAGGAAAAATATTCTAGGAGGAAAGTATGTATAGCTATTGGAAAAGGAGTAGAGCATTAAATGAAAGGTCAGGAACAAGGGAAGGAGAAAAGGATATGTATAAGATTTCGAACTTGAGGTGAAGGCAAAGACGATTTGGGGCAACTGGTAGTCATCATGGATAGAGATGGAAATATATTGCATAAGGATGATGACATTAAGAGGAGATGGAGAGAATATTATAAGCAATTATTGAATACTGAAAATGAGAACGAAGAACTGGGAGAAGCACAAATGGTAGAGGGGCCAGTGATGGAGATACGGAATACTGAAAAGAAGTAGGCATTGAGTAAAATGAAAAATGGTAAAGCCTGAGACCCATCAAAGTTTAAAATTGAAATGGTCAAGATACTAACTAAAGGGGTGCTGGATCAATAGAGAGCAATATGGGAAGAGGAAATAATACCCAAAGAATGGGAGGAGAGTCTAATGGTATCTATAAGCAGAAATGCGACATCATGGAATGCGGTAACTACGGGGGAATTAAACTAACAGAGCATGGTTTGAAAGTTTTAGAGAGGGTACTAGATGAGAGATTGAGAGAGATTGTAAAGAATGGGAAACAACAGTATGGATTCCTGAAGAGGTGAGGGACTGTGGATGCCATCTTTATAGTAAGGCAGTTACAGGAAAAGAGACTAGAAGGAAACCAGAAGCTCTTCTTTGTTTTTGTAGATTTAGAGATGGCTTATGATAAAATACCAAAAAAAAAAGTGATGTTTTGGCGCTTGAGGATGAGGAGAGTCCTGGGGAAGTATGGTTAGAATGTTATAAATGATACACAGAAGAACAAGGACAAAAGTAATAACAGCTGCTGGAGAAACAGAAACCTTTGAAGTTAGTGTTGGATTACATCGAGGGTCAGCATTAAGCCCATTTTTGTTTGTTGGTTTTGGATGTGTTAA